>NC_048430.1:2199492-2290831 GCF_013103735.1 Etheostoma cragini
TCTCTCTCTCTCTCTCTCTCTCTCTCTCTCTCTCTCTCTCTCTCTGATGCAGAAGCCACAGACTCCCAACTGTCAGCAAAGCTAAAGTCTTGTCCGTCAGCGTTAAACTAGGCATAGAACTTACAGAAGATGAGTAACTCTTGATGTTTGGTTGTTTTATGGCTCTATGTTACTGTGGGTAAGTTGCACATTTGGTATTTTGGACAAATATGATAATTAACTTTCTGTATGTACCTTCCTGAAAGTAAGTAAGTCAGTAAGTAAGTGTGTGTTTGTGTGTCTGTGTGTGTCTGTCTCACTCTTTCTCTCTCTCCCTCTGTTTGTGTGTGTGGTTGAGTTGGCATTATGGTCAGTGTCAGAGTTAATGGAGCTGTATGTAGTGGTCCCACTGAGCGGCTGCACATTCAGTGGAGAAAAACAGGAGTGTAACCGGGTTGCTGACTCCTGTAAAATCCCCCCTGCTCTCTTTGTCCCAAACACTCCGAACTGTGTCATTGTTTCAGACATTTTGGCTGCTAAACATCATGTGTCTGGTGTGAGTCCTGCTAGTGTTTATGGATTGTGTATGTGTGTGTCTATTTGGTGAAATACAGAAGAATTCAAGATTTTATAATGTAAGAACAACCTTTTTACGTTTTCTATGTTCATTATTTAGACACTGCTGTTAATGTCATATTAATGCAGCTTCAGTTTGTGCCTTGCATGTATGACTATCTAATTCCAGTTACAGCTAATCATATTTTTAGTTTGATAAGTAATAAGAAATACAGTTAATTGCTCCCTGTATCAGCTCCTGTAAAGAGACATATCCTCTATCTGTAAAGCAATAGGAGGTCCCTGAGCCATAAAGTAATTATTGACTGACACACACAGCTGTGATTATATGGAAGAGAATGTGCTGGGAGGTGGGAATAATGATGACTTACATGTTGGGAGGTGCTGAGGGCCAATTGTGTGATCCACAGTCCAACATCAGTGGGCGTTGCAAGAGGTTATTTAATAAGCTGGCCAGGCCTCGGCTCGGTCTACGCGTTGTGGATCTGGACAGAGGTCACAAGTCTCTCTGTGTTTTTTTACTAAAGGATTCAGTCAGACAAAGGACCCAAAGTAGACACACACAGCAGCCATGGCAGGTGAGTTCCAGTCTGGATGGGAACCCTGTGATTGCGGATGCTCAGGAACTCATCCTTAAATTTTGGGATTACTTTTCCTGCAAGTTCTTCATTTTAGAGGAATATTCTCTGTTCATATCATGCATTGCACTTTGTTGTTGCTTCATGCATATAAGCTTATAGAATATCTGACATTCACACCAGAACAGCTATCTGTGTTTGATTGGTCACTTCTAACAATATTTCTGCATATTTACACTATATACACTTTATTTTTTATATCAGTTTAAATAACGTGTGACTTTATTTCTGCAGACAAAGACATTAAGAAGGCCAAGAAAAAAAGTGTAAGTTCAACTCTTATTGCACTTTTTGTCGTAGAGTATATGTAAAAAGGCAGGAAACAAAATGCACGCAACTTGTGTGCAGAACCTGAAGGCAGACTCCTTATTGGTCATTGTGGTAATGTCCTATGAACATTTCCTTCTCCTCTAACAGGCTACTATCTGTGGCTACCCAATAAGCATCTTTTTCATTGTGGTCAATGAGTTCTGCGAGCGTTTCTCCTACTATGGCATGCGAGGTGAGTTGGTTTGTTCTGGATCTGAAATACAGTCTCCTTCGAGTCCATTTTTCTTTGCCTCACCTGCATCCAGTTGTGAAACTGGAGTACTACAATTAAGTACAATTTTGAGGTACTTAAACAATATAAAAAGTTAAAATCCCTCCTGAAGCCAAGTGACCCACCATGTTTTAACCTATTTTCTGTAAGTAGATGAAGAATATATTGTTAATACTCAAGTAAAGTGCATGTACCTTAAAATTATAGTTTAGAAAGTTAACATTAACTTTTTATATTTATTAAGTACAATTAGCTGACAATACTTTACGTAGGTAAGAGTTTGAGTGCAGAACTTTTACTTTTAATTTTTTTACTTTTACTTTGTACTTATGTGAAGTATCTATATACTTTTTCCACCTTGTTCTGCGTCTGCAGCTGTGCTTGTGCTGTACTTCAAGTACTTCCTTAGGTGGGACGATGACTTCGCCACCACTATCTACCATACCTTTGTGGCTCTCTGCTACCTGACACCCATCCTGGGAGCCATTGTTGCTGATTCATGGCTCGGCAAGTTCAAGTGAGTTTCAAATTCTCCAAATCCTTTTTTTTTCTACAACAAAATGCATTTTGAGTGCATTAGAGTTGGGGGTTTGGGGTATCTCCCATAATCAGCTTTTAATTTTCACCCTTGGATTTTTTACCCTTGTCTATCTTATCTCTATCTGAGCCTGTTTAACTCTTGATTTCTTTCTCCTCCTCCTCCTCCCACCTCTGTGCAGGACTATTGTTTACCTGTCCATCGTTTATACGCTTGGACAGGTTATCATGGCAATAAGTGCTATCCATGACATGACAGATGCAAACAAGGATGGCACCCCCGACAACATGACCGCCCATGTGTGAGTTGAACACACACAGCACTGTGTGACAGAAATCCAACAGATACACACATGTTTTTGACATTATGTCTGTTCTCTGCCCTCAGAGCTCTATCCATGGTGGGTTTGCTGCTCATTGCTCTCGGTACAGGAGGCATCAAACCCTGCGTGGCTGCCTTTGGTGGTGACCAGTTTCAAGATCATCAGGTTAGATGTTGCTTAAAAACACACACACACACACACACACACACACACACACACACAAACACACACACATATACATATACACACACATATGCACATCCGGGTTTCACTTTTTTTTTCTCATCATGCAGCGTGCAGTAGCTCAATGTGTACAGTGTAAATACAGCTCCATTAACTGACCATAATGCCGCCTTAAACACACACACACACACACACACACACACACACACACACACACACCGGACATGTGGCAGAGACAAAATGACACCTCTACAATATCATGAAACCCAGTACGACAGTCCTGCAACAAATACCGGAGGGCTAACTTCCAAGATCTTTCCTGGAAAGAATTCTGTAATGTATATAAATGTTTAAGGAAAATAGAGACAGTTTGCTACACTTACAGTTAAATCCAAGCAGCTGCTAGTATGACTCAGTCGCAGCCAGACATTTGTCTAAAGACGAGCACACAATTACAAGCAAACCGCAGAACAAATTATATTTAAAAGGAAAAAATAGTAGGCCTTATCTCACTATGACTTCATTTCTCATAATGGTAAGAATGAAATATGGTTTTCTCGTAAGTACGATATCCCTATTTGGTAAATAGGAGATGTTAATCATAATGTTTTTTAATTTAATTGTCAAAAAGGGGCTCAAGATAGACTAGTTTTCTCATATTTCTGAAATGCAGATCTTGTAATTATGAGATTTGTCTAATTGTGTATCATCTTCTTATGTATCTTATGAGATACAGAAGTCATAACAAGTATAACAATATATAATATATAACATATATAACAGTAACAATATATTTTTTCTTTCAAAAAACTAAAAATGTATACCAAATGACCCTTTTGTTTCCTATGAAACTTCATAGGTAATGCTTGGAACATTTTCCGAAAAAATGTCAGACGCGTGGGATACTGACATATTTACCATTAAGAAGCTTCTAATTCTTTAATACCTAATCCTCTTATGTACACTACCAGTCAAAAGTTTGGGGTCACTCACAAATTTCCCTTAGACTCCATTATAGACAATCCCAGCTCAGTTGCCTTGTTTTTTTTAACCAGGGCAGCAGTTTCCAGATTACATTATGTGCTTACATAATTGCAAAAGGGTTGTTTAATGTTTTCTTAGTTAGTTTTTTAAAATAATATCAGATTAGTAAACAAAATGAGCATTTGGAACATTGGATGAATGGTTGCTGATAATGGGAAATGTAGATATTGCATTAAAGATCAGCCACCCACCCAGATCAGCTGGTATCCTGTCTATAATGGAGTGAATTGGAAATTTGTAAGTGACCCCAAACTTTTGACCGGTAGTGTACATACATGTACAAGCAGGACCCAAGTATTATCTCTCTCACTTACTGTGTGTACACACACACACACACACACACACACACACACACACACACACTACACAGGCAATTAAAATGACAACTCACTCAGCTATCAGTCCCATCTTGTCAGCACTTTTTGTATCTCTATTTTTTTCCAGCTAGTTGTGTATTAACTATAACCCCAGGTTAACCCCACTTCTGTCTCCGTGTCTTTATAACACTGTTCAAGGCCAGGGACAAAGATTCCCCAATAATATCAATGACTCTGGTGATACGAGATATAAAAGGCATCCAATCTAATCGTGGAAAAATGTCCGTAAGTGCTTTTTGTCCAGGACTTGCTTAACTTTCCTGTGTCCAACAGGAGAAGCAGAGAAGCGCCTTCTTCTCCATCTTCTACCTGTCCATCAATGCTGGCAGTCTGCTGTCCACTATCATCACCCCCATCCTCAGAGGTACGCTAACGTTGATCACAGAGCATAAAATTCCCAAGAGACTCTCGTGTTGGATTAAAAAACAAATGTGTGTGTTCTGTGGTTTCCAGCCCAGGAGTGTGGTATCCACAGCCAGCAGAAGTGCTACCCGCTGGCCTTTGGTGTCCCCGCTGCTCTCATGGTGGCAGCTCTGAGTAAGAATTCATTTTCTTTTTTAAACGTATAAGGAGCAGATGAATACGTGTTTTTAGTAACGGTTGTATTTATTTTATTTTGTTATTTATTGTTAGAAGCAAAACATCCCAACTCAGAGTAACTTCCGGTAACTGTGTCACGTGGCCTCCACCACTGCCACGCCTCTTTAGGAGACTGGCGTCAGGTCCTGAGTGGATTGCTTCAATGGGAGAAGTGAACCTGAACACAGATTATGTCTGATTCTTTTGCCCAATATTCACCACCGTACATATTGGAAGCAGTTTTTACAAGCCACATATCTCCCGAAAATTCTGACACTAAAATGGCATTTTTCAGTCAAACAAATCAGGAGAAATGCCACTTAGTTGCATTATGGGAATTGTAGGATCCAGTGTTTCAAATACCAGGGACTAAAATGCATATTTCCGCCTCTTCTACTTAAAGTTTGTCTCTTGTGCGTCTCCCTAATTTGATTAAAGTACAATGCTAATGTAAATAGCTGGAGTGCAACTTTAATAAAAAAATGTTTTATTGATTTTAATTTATTAAAAAAAGGCCATTTGTGAGGACAGCTTCTAGGTTGCCAGGTTACAAAAAAAATGTACGGTGACCTATGTCTAAAACATTAGTAGATTAATAATTAACTGTTAATAAACTACTGCTTATTATACCTTATAAATCCTTAATTAACCTCTTTGAAGTGTGCCATCTAAGAAAGGTGTACCATGAAAGTTATGGTGCATTTCAGATAATGACATTCTAACAATTACCTATATTAAAATATGTATTTGGTGTTTGTGTGTGTGTCTCTGCAGTTGTGTTTATTGTTGGAAGTGGTATGTACACTAAGACCGCCCCTCAAGGCAACATCTTGGTGAAAGTCTGCAAATGCATCGGGGTGAGATGAATATTTTGTTACTCTAAAAGTTCACCTTTGAAAATGGAGTTGGGTGGTTTTAAGAAGAACCTAGGAACATCACATTCATTCAAACTTGAACTTTAAAAACTTTCAGTTAAAGTTCAGAAAACACAATTTATTCCATGGAGAGCAAAATTCACATGGAGTATCCTCTATGCAATCTGTAGTATGCTATCAAGAACCGCTTTAGGCATCGTGGTTCTGAATACCCCAAGAGGACCCACTGGATGGACTGGGCTGAGGAGAAATACAACGTAGGTTCACTTTACATGCACAAGTAAATGCAAACAGGACAACCAGTGAACTTCAAGTTCTAATCTTTTTATGTTTGGCTCCAGAAACTCCTGATTGCCCAGGTGAAGATGGTGGTGAAGGTGCTGTTCCTCTACATCCCTCTGCCCATGTTCTGGGCTCTTTTTGACCAGCAGGTAACTACCAGTGTTTGCCTCGACACTAACTGCAATTAACTCTAATGAATAGCCCATTCTAATAGAAGAAAACAGAAATGATGAATACCCAGGAGTGTCCAGGCAGAATCCCAAAACAGACTTACGAAGAGCCATGTCTCCTCCACAGGGTTCGCGATGGACCCTCCAGGCGACCACCATGGACGGGGATTTTGTAAGTGTTTAATTTCATTTTCATTTTTTATTTGTGCTTTGTCACACCTTGTGTTTGCACAACACAGAAATAAGATTCTTTCTGACTTCCTACTTTTTTTCTCAACAGGGAATTCTCACAATCCAGCCTGATCAGATGCAGGTAAGACATTTGTGTTGATTACACTTTGCTTACTTTGCTCCAAGATTTCTTTATTTTCGTGCCGACTGACGTGAACCTAAAGAAAAGGCTTTGAAAGAGTGACTCGCTGTTCTCCCCACCAGACTGTCAATCCTATCTTGATCCTGGTTTTGGTTCCAGTCGTGGACAGTGTGATCTATCCGCTGATTGCCAAGTGTAAATTGAACTTTACGTGAGTTTATTTTTGGAAAATATTACATTATGTATTACATATATTAATAATATAATATATATGTAATACATATTACATGTATATTACATGTGTATTATGCTCTGTATATAAAATCTTGTTATTATTTTTCCATAAGGAAATGAGTATGTTTTGTATACATACAAGTCTTGTATTCAAAATTTCGCAGACTTTCAATTCATTAATTCTTGTGTGTTTAGCCCCTTCTAAAGAGTAAATAATTATGTATGTATAATATATATAAATAATCTTACTATATGCTATTAAGCATGTATAAGCAGTATATAAATGCTTTATTACACCACAATGTGGATAGTGGCCATTTTCAAACTCAAGACATGTTGACATAAAGTGATGTCGTTTTGGCCTCCTGAAAACATTGTTCCTTGTGATTGAATATGGTCTAGAGACATATTAAATCAAGTGGGTGTGGGTGTGTGTGCGTGGGTGTGCGTGCGTGCTGCAGTCCGTTAAAGAGGATGACCGTGGGGATGTTCCTTGCTGCTCTCGCATTCATCGCTGCTGCCCTGGTCCAGATACAGATTGATGTGAGTGTAACACACATTATACAACTTCAAAAACATGCATTGCTTTGTGAAGCACAATTCACTCAAACACACATTTCTCTTTTAGAAAACCCTGCCTCAGTTCCCATCAAGCACTGTTGGC
Source organism: Etheostoma cragini (assembly GCF_013103735.1). Lineage (NCBI taxonomy): Eukaryota > Metazoa > Chordata > Actinopteri > Perciformes > Percidae > Etheostoma > Etheostoma cragini. The sequence continues at coordinate 2,206,808 of NC_048430.1, forward strand.
CAAGTGAAGTTTATCAACATGATTAACAAACCGCTGGACGTCCAAGCTGGATCCAACAAGTTTAACCTGCAGCCTTTCAGGGTACTCCCCCCAACATAAGACACAGTACACTGACACTATTTATCCAAATGCACAAAGGTTAGTTTGTCTGTAGGTCACCACACACACTAAAGGTCTTGTGTAAATAAGTATCTTTTCCCCAACAGGCCAATGAGGATTACCTGAACTTTGATGAACCATTTGAACTGACACTGGGGTCTAATGAAACTAACCAAGTCAGTTTAGTGGCTGGCAATCGTAGTACCGGGGTCATTGTTCAGGATGAGTCCAACTCCCAACCCAGGGCTTTATGGGTAAGCACACCCGCTATATTAAATTGGTTAAAGGGCAACTGAAATTATATAGTTTTCTGTCTGTCTGCTGCAGCTAGGGATGGGGTAGCATTTTTTTATTGAACCTGAATCTAGTTCATAATCCCTTCAAATCCAATCTATTAAGGTAATTTGTTAGGTGGGGAATGAAGACGTCTCTCAGTTAAAGAAATATGTACTGTTTTTATTTCCCTGTGTCCTACCTAACTAGGCCCTTCTGATGGGTCATAAGTGATGATTGAGAGGGATTCATTTTATATTAGTCTATACATTGTTGTTTTCTTTAGGAAAATCCTAAAAATTATACCTTCAAGGACAAAATTGTGGAGGCTCTAAAGTATTTTTCTGTCTCCAGTTCGTTGACATCAAATCAAAGCCGGAACAGGGCGTTAACGCTATCAGGCAAGTTTCACATTTGCTATAGAAACATATAGGAATGAGTTTGTATACTGTATTGCACTGTAATTTTCTTTTAATGTAACAAAGTGATAGTGTGCCTGTGTACAGTACATCAGTTCTTAGATAACGCACACAGTAAAGAGGTCACAATTACTTTACGCTTGCTAAAAGTAGACTGGTAATGATGAGGAATCTGTATATTATCTAATCGTCTTTAAATCAGTGGTTCCTAACCTTTTCAAGTGACTCCTTTTAAAGAACCTAAAGCATCCAATTTTTAGCAAGAAAAAGGCCAAATTAAGATAAAAGTCAGCCTATTTTTCTTGTAATATAAATATGTATTTTGAATCATTTTCTGCCCCCTTGAGTTTACCTTGGGATCGGGGGGCTCCAGGGCTTTAGATGACCGTTTTGGCGACACAGAATTCTAAATGAAAACAAAACTTCTGATTATATTCCCACAAGTTGTTACAAAAAGAGAAAAGAATTACCTGCACGAATTGAGCGAGGGTGCTTTTGATTATAACTTCAACGTTTCTTTTGTAAGAGAAATAATGTGAATTAATCTTTTTTTAAATGTTTCATCTCCAGTCTCATTCCAAGACTGTCTCACCTATTATGTTCTGAATTCTTCCTCCCCAGATTTTTGAATGGTTTTGGCTCTGTTTTGAACGTGACAGCGGGTAACCTGCAGTTTGGGAACATCGGCAAAAACAACATGTCAGACTATGTTTCGGTACCAAAGGGACTGTAAGACTGATTTCCTTACATAAGTCACGTACAGTAACACTAGAGAAAATCTTCTGCTCTGAACGGGGTTTTTCTTACGGCAGTGCACAGTTCCACATCAAGAATGGTGCTGGTGAAGAATGTAACTACAATTACGACCTGGGCTTCGGGAGCTCTTTCACCTTCATCATCCCGACAACCTTCACATTTGGACCAGATGTAACTCATTAATCCATTTTGAGGCACAATTCTAGCTTGAATGTCACTTTTTGGGGGATTTCAGTAACACGTCTTGCTATCCGGCTATGTCCTATAGTGCAGCCTGAGCATCCAACCAGTGATAGACATCAAGCCTAACACCATTCACATGGCCTGGCAGATTCCTCAATACTTCCTCATCACTGCAGGAGAGGTGATCTTCTCAGTCACCGGGCTGGAGTTTGCCTACTCACAGGTACAGCCTGCTTTCCTCACATATCAATAACAACAACTGAAAACTTGGATAACACTGGATAATAAAGTCTGTCCTAGTGTTAATTTGACCAGAGAAACAAAACACAGATATATTGACTTGATGTTGCTATAGTATTACGTTCTACTTGACTCTCCCTTTGCTGTCCAGGCACCCAGCAACATGAAGTCTGTGCTGCAGGCTGGTTGGCTGTTAACTGTTGCTGTCGGTAACATCATTGTGCTCATTGTCGCCGAGGCAGCAACTCTCTCAGATCAGGTGGGTGGGTTTTATATAAGCCATTAGTATGCACATAATGTCCTCACTGACCTTGGGCAAGTTCCTTTTACGCAAAACAAATGCTTAAAAGATATCTTGTATGATGAAACTGGCTGAATTAAACACTTCATATTCAACAGACAGACATGAGAATTGGGTTCAATCTTCTTGTGTGTGTTTTTTTTTTTTCCACTAGTGGGCCGAGTACATCCTCTTCGCCTCTCTGCTGTTGGTAGTGTGTTTCATCTTTGCCATCATGGCCCATTTCTACACCTACATTGACCCGGCCAAGATAGAAGCCCAGTTTGCAGAGAAGGACCCTAAAGACAAGGAGAAGGAGAAGGAGAAGGAGAAGAGGAAGAGTGTGGAGATGACCAAGAAGGACTCGATTGAGCACTGCAACGAGGACAGGAGGAGTTCTGACTCCAGCTCTGACGAGGAGGAAACCAAACAGACCAAGATCTAAAGCTTCTCCACGTCTTTACAAATGCTGCTTGGTTCGGTGTTTCAGGTCTGAGTCCAGGGCACTGCTGGGCATGTAGTGGTTAGAAAAAATGGATGATGTGAGTGAAATGGAACTGAAGTTGGCAGAACACAGAAATAAGGCTAATGGTAAAGCTCTTGGTGGACAGTGTTAGTGAAGGATCTTGGAGAGGGGGGGGGGGGGGGGGGGGTTATTCACACTATTATCATCATTTTGGCTCAAAATCTTAAAAGAATATTCCCTTTTAGAGGTTACTTATACAATTAAAATCCCTGGAGATTCATTGGTTAATTTGTGCTTCTGCTGTTGTAAATCTGTTTTTTTACAATGAATTATTTTGCACTGTGTAGCAATATTGTTGTGTAATTTTAGTTTCATAGGCTTTTGTAATGTAATGGATTACACATACAAAGAAAACATTCCAACATTTGTATTTATTTCCAAGCACAGCGTTGTATGTAATGTAATATATTGTCATAGTTTTATATATATTGATGACGTTGTGTGCTCCAAGGTAAAATCAAACTGTTTAATCATATTCTATAGTCAAACTTGGCCTGGGAGATAATGCTGCTCGCCAAGGTCTTCAAGAAAGATGCCAGGAAGGTGTTGCTGTCAATAAAGATTGTTGTTTGTTGAACCTAGGCTATGGAATTATGTTAAATACATTTCTCTTCTGGATACAAAAATCAGACTTGCTGTAGCTTATACTGCAACTGTAATTTACTTTAGCCCTTGAGCATCCCTTTAAAAAGTTGATCGGATGTCCGTAGGGGACAAAAATGTCTTTGTCAACAAACTGCCATAACATTTTTTACTTTGAGAGTTTATCGTTTTAGAAATTACACAATATTAATTTTCAGAATGTTAACCCTTTAGCTTAAATAATACCACAAAAACAAATTCTAAACATTTTCTGTAAACTACAATGTAGTGGGATTTAAAATAAGAAGGCATGTGTCATGATTAGTAACATTGATGTATTGAGGAAACAGTGCAGTACTCCATAAATGGCTCAGTGAGGCAGTATTTAGGCACATTGGTTCTTGCAGTAAGGATGTTCACCATCTTAGTTTAGGACCTTGTGGAACAATTGCTTATTGCGTTCCCCACGTTCCACTGCATCAGCTCTACACACGTCCAAGTCCAGGAAATTAGACATGCATGACACAAAGTTCTCAGTTAGCATTAGATCTTTATTTCTCATGTCACTTTCAAAGCTTGCAAGGAGCTTACATTTAACTTGGGAATCCTCAAATGACACAAGCAAAGATTATATACAGTACTATAAACTGTCAGCTATGATAAAGGAGACCAAATGTACACATTTTGTTGTTATTTCCGTAGCATATGTTTTTTTTTAAGGTATATTTATTTTGCCGGAGGCAGGTGCCCATTTCCATAAAGCATTCCATATTTCCATACTTAACTCTTTGCAGTTATAAAAATATCAGATATTTCTTAATTTCTTTCAATCCCTGTGTTGACAAGTGCGTCTTGATGCAACTCCTCAACATTATTGCTGCATTAGCACAGTAGTAAAATGTGGAACTCTTAAGTAAACATATATAGGAAAACATGGCTATTAGCAACTTTTTTTCATTTTGTTTTTTTCTCCCTCTTTAAATACTCGACACACTTTCAAAGTGCAAAAAACTGATCTGAAACAAAAAGGTGCAAATCAAACTACAAACATCTGGTGAGAGCATAAAAAGGACATGGCACTTCTAGCACGGTGTGGAAGTGAGAACAGAAATGTCTGGAGTGAGGAAATAAAGATGGCGTTGATGTCTGCAGCTTGGCTGGTCCTGATCTACGCTGTAGTTGGGCCTTGAGCAATTGTCATAATGCGATGCCTATGATGGTCCTTGCTAGTTACTCCTCGCTTCCACTTCTTAAGTAATGCTAAGGATAAATTACAAGCCAAGGAAAAATAATACTTCACATGATATCAGCATATAACCACCTATAGTGTGTCCCCCTTGTAATTGTTCTCGGCTCCACTCAATACTGTTATTCTCATTTAAGAGCCACTGCCGACGCAGATCTCCCTCAATTCTTGTCCTAAACAATGAATTAAATTGTCTAAACATAAGTACAAGTTGGTTTTCCCCGACTACAGAAACAAAAGAAAAGCTTCTGCCTCTAAACAAAGTAAGCTTAGTATCATAGTTAGGTTGAGGATTCAGCAGGGGATTGAAATGAAAAGTCAGTCACTTAGAAAGAAAACGTTGATGAATACTGAACTGAAACCCATTCACCGACGAGTAAAATAAACTAAATCTGATGAAATGCCAGAACGTAGATGTGTGTATCTCAAAAAGGCAAGGCATTTTCTGTTCTGTTGGAGTAACTTGAAATCTTTAAGTATCTGCTTTTAAACATTATCTACAAAACGCGCATGACTATTTTGTACACAGTGATTCATTTCCCGCAATGACAACTTGTAATCATGTACAGCATGGCAACCCCCCCCCCCCCCCACCCCCCCGCCTCGGAGGACAAAATCCACTTAAAGCACTTTACCTGAGGTTTCATTAAGAATGCTGCAATTTGCCTTTAACAGGGAGTCTCACATACACAAAGCACACGTTTGCGCGCGCGCACACACGCACGCAGGCGCCCACACACATGTGCATTTAAGCACGCATACACGCTGCTTGCACACTAAGATAATATACCTGCAGGTTCATCAAGCATGCTTTCAGAGGTTCTGGGAATATGACGCCTGCATGAAGAGGGGGAATGAAGTCTTAGATTTGGGGGAGATTTTTCGGCTCCTTGGCGAGCAAATTCCACGTCGAGACTCCATGGTGTGAGGCTGGAGAAGTCGCGCATAAACAGAGCTCAGAGTCCAACTTGGGTGTTTCTCTGGTGGTTTAGCTCCAACTTTGAGTCTTGTCCAATAAGAGCCGATTCTACGGGTTCTGCCTCCCCCTGAACTTCTCTTCTCTTAGTGGCTAAAAGAAGCTCTGCAAGGTTTTTCTGTTATCCTCCGCTTTGGAGTTCAGTCACTTTTATTACAGGCTAGGTTAGCCCACCCCCCCACCACACAATCTCCACAGCGGGAGGTCAAACGTGGTCAGCTGGTACTGAATGGCTTGGCCACTGACTTTTAATCCTCTGACCTGGCTGTGGGGTTGGGGGGCGGAGGGGGACTGGGAGAGCAGGACCGGGGCAGACAGCCAATTACTAGTGGGAGGAGGAAGACGTCCTGCTTGTGGAGAAACTGCAGGAAAAAGAAAACAAATGTTAGATTATCATCATCATCTGCACGAATAAAAACATTTAGATTACATTGTGAGGATTCTACAGAAGCCCCGGGAAGCAAGGGTGAACTAAATAGCTCTGGTGATCATTTTCTAGGTCGGATCTAAATGTTTTCTCTCCTGTGTTTGAGTTAAAAGAAACAGTTGACCCCAAAAACTAACATCTTTTTCCTCTTAACTGTAAAAACTGATCATCCATCAGTCCATCAGTCTAGAGTACTTTGGATTGAAGATACCGGCGGTAGAGATATCGGCTTTCTCCTAAACATAATGGAACGAGATGAAACTCGGCATGTGGTACCTAAAGTGCCAAAAAAACTATGGTGGAACTATGTCCTTTCTACCGAACTACACCCACCGACCGTGTCACCGCACAGAAGGAAGTGTACTTGTAGACGAGAGTCTTCACCGATGAAAAAATGTGAAAAGAATGATCCTGGGAAACTCAGATAACAGATGTTAAAACCAGGTCAGAAAAGCCTATTAGAAAATAGATCACCACACGTTTTTTTTTTCTCTCTCACTGGCTTCTTAGGCTTCTGTAAGATTCTGAGTCAGGTGTTACCTCTGGAGCCTGTGGACCATGTGAGCCACCAGGGAATCAGAGATGCCAGGGTAGGCCTCCTCAGCCAGCAAGATGGCCTCCCTCAGCTCATCCAGGACCATGGGGTTCCCGTTCACCTGCTCCTGTCTCGTCTTAAGCTGGGAGAGAGGAGGAAGGCGAGGAAGCAGAAATTTGGTTAGATTGAGATGAGAGCCCCAATTCAATAAGACCAGGCACCCATCTGGGTATAATTCTAACTGAAAAAAAAAAAGGTTTGAAGTGAAAGCAAGGGTCTAGGCAACAACTCTGCATGCAACATTTCACTACATTTATCTTAGGCCTGTGTGAAGGAGACTAATTTGTGGTCAGCCAGTCTGTTGGTTATCCAGGCGGGGTTCCTTACCTCAGCTAATGCAGGAGAGATGACTGTGACCAGGCTCTGTGAATAAGGCCTCTTTGGAATGTCTTTTGTCTGTAGAGAGAGAGAGAGAGAGAGAGAGAGAGAGAGAGAGAGAGAGAGAGAGAGAGAGAGAGAGAGAGAGAGAGAGAGAGAGAGAGAGAGAGAGAGAGAGAGAGAGAGAGAGAGACATGAGAACGGGTGCAGTGGAAGCAAATTAAAATAGTGCAGCGTCACCTTAGGGGGAATCTTTTTGAAATCAGCACGCCGTGTTTCCCTAAATAACATCACACCATCTTACTGTGGGTTAGCTCTGCAATGTCGTTCTATCATAGTGGAACAAAGATAGTCTTGATTGTTTTTAAGCTCATGCACTCATGTCTCACCTGGTCTGTTGTCCCCGACTGTCCCTCTCCATTCTGCAGCTTCTTGGGGTCCTTCTCCCGGATGGTGAAGATCCAGTCATCACTGCCAAAGTTGTTCCCACCCGACGCCTGGCCATCCTGCTCTCTGATTGGACAGATATTAAAGAGGCTTTGAACATTATCAGGATGAGTGATGAAGTCATGCATGTAAAGTACTTAAAGCCCATCATAACAGACGTGGGAGGAGAGCAGCACAGAGGACGTCTCTCCCCTTCAGCGGGAGGTTTGTGTCAAATGGACTTTTATTTTTTTTTTCTCCAGGAGTAAAAGAGCTGCTAGCATAACAGCATGTAGTAGAGAAAAGGCACGAGTTAAAGACATAAATGACTGGTGTACCAGGAAAAACCAGCCATCTAAAGTGAGGACAGAATCAGACTTACGAGTCAGACTCGTCAGAACTGGACTCTGCGGTTCTAGACTGCTCTGCCTTCCACCTCTTGTACTTGTCCACCAGCTCAGTCAGGTAGGAGGTCTTTTTCGCGTGACGGACGATCAGCTTATGCTTCAACAGCTCTTTGGCAGTTGGCCTCTGTGGAGAGGACGGGATGAAAGTAAGATGAGCACATGATGCACTCAGGAGAAGCATCGTCTGTGCAGACAAAAAGCTAAATCTTTATAAATATAAACACTACTTACAAAACTGGGCTCCTTGTTCAGACAGGCCTCGATAAACTCTTTAAGCGGTTTGCTGTAGTTGCCCTCCAGCGTTGGCGGGTTGTTCTTTGGGATGAGGAATAAAACCTTCATGGGGTGAAGCTCAGAATGGGGCGGCTCGCCTTTCGCCAGCTCGATGGCTGTGATGCCCAGAGACCAGATATCCGCCTGGAGAGCACAGGGAGACGTGGTGAAAACATACAAGCCAACCAACAATCGGAGGGACAACATTTTTTCCCATTTTCTGGTCCGTGTCTGCTAGAGAGTGGGTGTGGCTTGAGCCTGATTGACAGGGTCAGACTGACAAGAGCACATATAAGTTGTTTGGTGTGACACACTGGAGGAGAGCACTGCTGAAGACTGGAGCGCAATCTCACATCACTCCTCTGTTGAAGCGGAAGTTTTTGTGGCCCTCCTTCGTAAAGGCCGTCTCAAAGCTCTTATTTTAGCTATGAGGAGAGAGAATCAAGCATCAAGGAGGGATCTCCGAGGAGCTATCAGCGAGAGCAGCCTTCCTGGAAGCCGTGCACCTCAAACCCATTGCTATCTGCAATTATACACTGACAAATTGATGTGGCGCTTCACAGGAAAAGATAAACATCTCATCCCTTTGAAACACATTTCCTTGATTCCTCTCTCCTCCCATGATTTCCTTGCGTCTCTCCCATGCTTCCTTGGTGGAACAGACTAAGACGCGAGGAAGGCAGGCAAATAGAGGAGCTGGGGATGCAATTTAAGGGCGTGAGAAGGACAGAAAGAAGACTGAAGCTGGCTTTTGTTTCCAACACACCATACAACTATTGGTAAATGTACCTTTTTAAAACTGAAGTACACACAGAGCGGGCTGGCGGACTAAGCTGAGAGACACTGGAGCGAGCAGGTTGTTTCGGAGCAAGGACGAGAATTATCTGGGTGACTCACAAACACTGCAAAGCCCCTCTCAGCTTAGGTCTGATTCTCAAGTTAAATGCAGCACGCGAGACAGTTGGCTGATATTATCTGCTAGGCTAGCGCTACCACGCTGACAGAGTTGGTGTTTTATTTATATATATATATATATATATATATATATATATATATATATATATATATTTTTTTTTTTAACAGGTCGGCGATGCTGTCTCCAGTGTAAGAGTCGTCTTTGACCTTACCTTTGAGTCATAAGCCGACTGTTTGATGACCTCAGGGGCCATCCAGAAGGGTGTGCCAACAAAGGTGTTGCGTTTAATCTGAGTGTCGGTGAGCTGTCCCGCCACGCCAAAATCTGCCAGCTTCACCTCTCCTTGCTCGGACAGCAGCACGTTGGCGGCTGTGGAGAGGAGGACACAGGGAAAGGTTGGCGCAATACACCTCCGAGAGAGTTGCCGCATCTTCAGACACTTCTGTCAATGCCATTTATCTGCATCGCCAATTTATTCAACAAAGAGGGAACAGTGAGAAGCCTTTTAGCAAAACCCGCTGCCGCGTTCAACTCCCCGATGAAAGTCTAACTATATAACACACAAAACCATAAGTGGATGTCAATACCATTAACGTGCCATGTGATATTTGTGTGTGTGCTCAATGATGCCATTTAGTCAGATGAAACCGGCGTCCTCTAATAGCAGCGCTCTCAGTCAGCTACCTTTGATATCCCTGTGGATCTTCTTCTCAGAGTGCAGATACTCCAGGCCCTTGAGGATCTCTCTTAGGATCGTGGCAATCTGGGTCTCATCCAGAGCTCCGGGCTCCATCTTTTAGCAGAGAAACAAACAAAAGTAATGAGCTGTGGGTGTCAGCTGAGCATTAGGGTGGATGATTAATAATTATACAGTGCTGACAGTAGAGCAAAAGCAATGACTAACGCCAAACACACACAACTTTGATTCAGATTTAAAGAAAGCAGTTTGCCTAAAATGACATTAAATATTCAATGGAAAGAGCCAAACCAACAATTATTTTATCTACTAACAAGGATTGTGTGTGTGTGTGTATCAAAGCCCAATATATCTTATTCATCTATAGCATATATTCTTTACTCTCTTACTTTATGTGCTAACTTCGCTCTTCTAGGGATGTTAACAATTAACAGTTTAACCGTTAGCGTGGTAAAAAAGTAGGCTATACAATTTTGTTTGACTATAGACTGTGAATACAAGTCATGGGGTCTTTTTTTTGAAGTAGCTTCTTGGAGAGCTTAAAACCCTGTTGGGTGGAAACTGTAAATAGCTTGCACTGTGAAACTGTTATAGATAGGCCTTGAACACCACAAACCAAATCCCACAGAACTTGGTCACATTGGAGTCTGCAGAAGCTGATACCCCCAAAACTAAAGAAATCGTACAATAATCCAGGAAGAGGAGAAGACATATTCAGCATTTTGCACAAAGTGTTATAGTGGAGGTGCCGCATTTTGTGCCTCACCACTAACGTCACAGGAAATTATTATTTTCATAGTATGTTAAGGAAATGGAATATAAGGCTTATCCCGCTTCAGGGAAAACAAGCAGATGTGCTACACAGCAAAGGCCAAGTATTTAATGAATGAGGAAATTATGCTAACCTAATCAAGAAATTAAATTGATAAAAAGGAAAAGATGAGATGCTTCAGGATGTCTGATTCAGCCCAGCAGGTGACTGGCTGAGCAATCCCACTGTTCACTTTGAGAGCAGCACTTCGTAATGTCAGGAAAAGAAGTGAGGCTGTCAGGAGTTTCCGATACATCAATGTGCATCTTTAGCAATCACACACCTCAGTGCAACAGAAACACAAAGCAGGAATCACTTACCAAATCTAATGCTGAGCCTCCACCTAAATACTCCATAATGATCCATAGCTTTGTGTCCTGAACAGTGGAGACAGAGAAAGAGAAGAGAGTGAGCTGCCAGTGATGAGCAAAAGGGGTCATTAAGCACAATAGGGCATTTGTGGAGACTTATTCCTAGCTCGTTTATGAAGGTGGTTACTGGCTTATTGCAAAGTGTCAAGAGCCAGGTGCATTCTGAAACAAGTCAGGATGACACATAAGGGCTTGGTGGGTGTCTGAAGTCGTCTGAGGCTAATCCCTTTTTAATTTAGGATTATTCAGGGGAAAAGTGGGTAGAGGAAGACAAATCCTTCTCAAATTCTCACTTGGAGGTTTGACTCGGAGGGGAAAACTGATGCAAAAACACTTCTACTACTAAGAAAGTCAACTTAAATTTAATGTATACAATCCAGACTGTAACTTTTTCCTGAGACAGCATTTATGTAAGAAGCATCACCTTCAGGTATGAGCCGTAGTACTTGGTGACAAAGGGGCTGTCGCACTGGCTCAGCACTGTGATCTCCTGCTGAATGTCTTCGATCTCGTCCTCCGCTTCCTCCAGGTCTATTGTCTTGATGGCCACTACTTTCTGGGTGCGATTGTCGATCCCTTTGAACACCTCGCCAAACGAACCCTTGCCAATGCGCTCCAGCTTGGTGAACAGCTCCTCCGGGTCAGCTTTGGTATTCTGGCAGTGATGGGAGGGAGAACAAAGAAGGGGAGGAAAGGGGAAGGAGGATTTAAAAAGAAAAAAAGGGAAAGAAAAAGGAATGTTTGAAAAGGAACTGAATGTTGGGGAATAAATAGGAAACACCAGCAGGGTGCCATTCTTACAGGATACATTAATTCACTCATTGCAGCCCCTGGTTTGTGTATACAGACACAGGAGAATGAAAGGGAAAGAGTGTAACAATTGGATAACAGGCAGGTTAAAAAGAATTGGAAATAAAACAAAATAAGCTCTTAAAATAACATGTTGGTCCTTTAAATACCCTACTGCATTTTTTGGTAGAGCAACTAGGGCTGGGTAATGTGAACAATTTCTATACAATATCAATACCCTTAACATGATACCGATACCAATAGAGTACATCCTTTGTAATAAGCCTTTTGAATTTCATGCATTTATTTTTATTAGATGCCACAGGTGTGTGGTTTAGCCATACTTTCAAATGTTGTAGTGGCTGAACTGCAAATCCATGAGATTCACCACACCAGGCTGTATGGGTTGTAGCTAATGGCGTAGTGGGCCAATCATATGTTGCATTAAATCGAACGATGCTTGTGGTGATTGGCTGTAGCAGTCTGTAGCATATGTATCTAACTGTTGGCTGAAAAAAACCTACTTGAACATTGCAGGAAGTAAACTAAAATGACTTAACTCTCCAGAGGCTGCTCTGTGGGAAACACAAGTGCAGGCGCTGACAAAAACAACTTCCTTTTATGATCTCTTTGGAGCAGAGAAAGGGTCAATATATGCGCGTATTTAAGATGAAACAGCTGCCTTACTAGAAGAATGTCACCAATGCAGACCCTTTTGGTGCCTGGAAAGATGTATTTAAGAAATTAAAACAGTGATTACGCTAATGGAAAGTGTGGTACAGAAACAAAGTGATAAGTCATATTTTAATGTGCTTTGTTTGGGACCAAGATTTTAAATAAAATAAGAGCTTTAAGTCAAATGCTGACTTTTTCTGCCAGATTTACAATTTACTCTTACAAAACTTAAATATTGACAGATAATTTGACTGACACTTAAATCATGTCCTGCAGTTTAATTTAGGAGCACCTGACTTGCAGCAAACACTTCTTCACAACTTAGCACCCGTTCTTATGTTGTCTTAATTGGCCTCTGATGCTTCCTTCCCCTAAATTCTGAGTCTACATGCTTCCAATGCAGAGAAATCTGCTAACACGCATGCACGGCACCATAATAATTTCCCCACTGGGGATCAACAAAACAGTATAAATCTGGTGCATGAGGCAGTTTAAATTAGTAACAGTTATCTCCTCTAGTTATCTACCCAACACAATTATCCCCTATAGGCAAAGTCCTAAAGATAGCAGCAGAGGAAAGAACAAGGCTCATGTGCATAATAGTTTCCTTGTAGAGGGGAGCAAAGGATATCCACGCTTTCAAGTCCTGGTTGAAATATCGGAATTTTGCGTTTAATGCGTATCCTTTTGTTGCAGTTCAGTTTACATGACAATAACTATGACGACATAGCAAAAATGTAAATTTCTCCTAAGTAAGTGGGCTAAACTATGTTTAAGTTGTTTTATATGTTATGTCTTTTAATTCATTTTGTCATCAATTACACGCCTGACATTAATTTCCTTAATTAATGTTGCCAATTACGCATTAAAAATGTTTCCAACCTCGAGTGTGAGATTTTACGAGGTGTACCTGAGATAACCAAAGTCACAGAGCTGGATAGGTGTGCAGTGCACCGTGCACAAACCCACAGCATGGAGTCAGTCAAACAGTGTACATTTTGTTCTGGTAGTGACCTCAACTAGCTACTTATTACGGAGCAAATTCAAAAGACATGTGGCTTACCTGCATCCCCGGCAGGTTACCCTGAACAGGAGAATGGGCCATGGTGATGCTGACTGGATTTGCGCCTCCTACAACGCAGTGTTGAGCTCTCCTCGGCTTGACTTATCTTTACTGTCCTGGCTGTGGTAACGTTATCGTTAGCAATCCTCCAAGACACCTAGTTACACAGGCCTACTGAGAACCGTCACAGGAACTTTTATGTAGAGAGAAAAATGTCCCTCCGCACAGGTTGGTAGACCTTTCCGGTGTCCCAACCCCAAGTCATCCAAAAACAGCTGAGCAAGCTAACAGACGTTTGCAAATGCTAACTCTGAAGCTGCAAGCAAGAAATCCGCAATGTTACTTTGCTAACCGGCTGGCTAAGCGTTAACTAGTGCGTTGAATCAGATTCCCCACTCAGGGAAGTTAACGTTATGTCGCTGCAAAAAAATGTAATTCTCAAAAACGAAGAAGTAGCAACAACTATTTATTTCCAAATTACCCAACTGTCACTTTCTGAAAACGTTTTCTCTCGCTAACGGTGTTGTCAGCTAGCTAACATGGTTAGCTCGCTAGCTAGCTAGCTAGCCAACGCACACAACCGGACAAACGTTCTGTCAGCGAGCTGGCTTGGTGCACGCTTGTCTGCATACCGCAGATGTCACCCACAGAACTTAGTCTTGAATAAACCGACAACCCAGCTTTTATCTTTGCACTAACTTGTCCGCAGCAGCTCTACAGGTCTGGCATCTGCGGCAAGGATAGCTCGCCAGTGTTTTTGTTTCCACCCTCACTTTCGTCCCGTACTCTCGGCCATCTTGTCGGTGCTGTGACGCCCGGCTGGGCGGATCCGGAGAAGTCAGCAACAACAACAGCTGACTTGTCTCTCACCGGTGTTGATGGCAACTGGATGGACCGAGGTCCCCCATAACTTTTTGAGTCAGTAATACCTAAATCGATTAAACCGTTTTTGTATGGTTGTGTGCCACAGAATTGCATCTGAAAAAACTCCAGTTCTGTGATCTGGTGATTTGATCCAAATAGCCTGAGATAGTGCTATTAAGATAATTGATAAAACACATTTACGCAGAGGCTTAATAAAATGAGAGCTAGGCTACTGATTAAATCACTTTTCAGTTTTTTTTTATAGGACCCCGTGGAAGCCTTTCAGGGACATGTGCCCCATTTTTGTAATATTCCCATAATGTTAGGTCATTTGACCACCTGAGGAGTAGGAAGTTAAAATCAGCGCTCCTTCGTGGGAAGCGCCCTTGAGGTGCAATCAATCCCCTAGATTAGAGGCTAAACGCCCTTTGTTCACCTTAACGTAATGTGTGTATTTGTCCCCTAAGTTGATTTGCTTTTATATGGTTTTTGATTGTCACCAATGCCCACGATTTATGTTTGATTTATTGTTAATGAGTTTTGTTATTCAGTTTTAATTCGTTGCAGAGTTACATACACAGACAGAAACGGTCATCAAAGAAACTGAATTGAATCTGCCTTCTGCCAAAATCTCTCTGTTTAAACAACCCACTTCAGTGCTTACCGCTTCTTCTTCTTCTTCTACCATGAGGACACCAATTGAGGCTAGCTATGTGTTTCCCTTCAAGTAACGTTAATCATACTAAAATCCACCTTTTATTATTATTCAAGGCTACATTAATCAAGTTCATTGCGATTACACACACATATCGCAGTCTTATGACGATATACTAATGTGATTGTATAAAACCCTGTACAACTGAATCAAAATAACACAATTGCATTGTGAATAGACTACTAAATCAAATTCGAATGATTTTCCAACCGATGCTATTTTGCAGTGCATTAGTGCTAATTGAACTAGTCTGATTGATGGTTGTTATGTTTCACCACTGGGGGGCGCCAGTGTATAAACTTCACTTCAGCAGCATCTTTGTGTAGCCTACTTTAGATGCTGATGCACCATCACGGGCTGCAGCTATATACATTACGACGGGATGGCCAGTGCATTACTGCTGCTGGTGTTTTTGTTGTCACCAGGACCACTTGATGCATAGGCTATCTGTAGCTGTGGGCCCATTCGGTTCACAGTGATGTCTGCGGCAGTTTTCAACCAGTTCTAACAAAGGGCCTGTATGTCGCTGGCCATAGGCTGCACATGTCTCCGTCAAACAAGGCACACTGCCTGCATTAAGGCATTGCAACATGATTGGTATTGCTGCTGCCTTAAAACTGGATTTCAGGATACAAAGATATCCTACAGAACTATTATTTAAATTGTAGGCTACCTAGGAGAGATTACAATTAAGAGAGGCTACCGTACGGATGAAACGCCAACTCGTTTAAAATTCACAATTGAGTAATACGCATGGCCACTGAAATATCCTGTTACAAGAGGGCCTACACTCATTTCGAATAAAACATTCCCGTATGTCTGTTTGTGTGGCTATAAATCAACGTTCATGGAGGAATAGCCCTCACAAATGCATTTCTATATAAAAGTATGCGCACGGCGGCTCCGCGTGTCACTTGTGCGCCTCATCATCGCCGCGTCCAGGGTTGAACGTGTGTAATAGGAAGCACTGCCTCCCTCCTTCATGCGTAAATTATGTAGGGCAGGACGGGAACGCTGTGCTACCTCCATTTGAGAAAACCCGGCCGGTGAATGTGAGAGGAAAAAAAGGGGAAAACTCAAAAAGCCGTCTTCAACCACCGTTTGACAGAAGCGGAGCAGCGCATCACGACTTGACTACAGTGAAGCCAAGTAGAAGAAAAGATGGACATCACGGATCAAGGAGCTCAGATGGAGCCGCTCTTACCAACGGTAAATATAAACGCTATTGTGTTTATTTTCATTTTTTCATAAACTGTAGCTTTGAATATTACAAAGCTGTAGCCTATGGACTATTGATCACCCGCTTATGTAATTTATCTTTAGAATAAAGCAGACACAGTCGGGATGAAACGTTACATCAATGTATGATTCATATGTCATTTCAAAATGACCTATATTTTGACTGGTTTACTGGTGTCGCCTGGAAATCGTGACAAACATGGATAGCAAAATATATATTTTCGCCTTGACCACAATTTATATTTAGGCAAACAATTATATGGATCACTGCAAACGTCTGCCTTCACAAAAACGGCATTTATGATGCACTGTACAGGTTGGCACAGTGTAACACTGGCGCATTAGTCATTAGGACCTTACATGGAAAGGCTCCTTTTAATATGTGGCCTTTCAACCAAATCGTGTCCAGCCAGTTTGTAGAATCTATAAAACCTTTCAATCTGTTGCTTTATGTACAGCACTCCGGATCCAAGATGTTGCACTGAGATGAGAGCATGAAGTGTGTACAGTGAACAGTGAGGAGCAAGGGGGGGGGGTTCAGTACATAGCTCATCAGTTGGATGTAATGAGCTTGCTGTCTTTCAATGAAAAGCTTTACTGGAATATTACTTACTCCTAACCCATTTGGCCGTTTGTACGGAATTTGTGACCAGAACAGAAATTCATGAAGTAAAAGGGTAATCCAATTCCTTCAGGTGTCGTCCAACCCTCCGTATGTAAGTTGAGTACAGCAGGGATCAACGGGGTCGAATCTGTGTCTGCCCAGGTCAGAGGTCCGTGAGCCCACTGGCAGAACATCAAACATGCCTCACACATTAAATATCGAGCAGAGCCTGCGTCTGCGGTCCGCCTCTCCTCATTAGCATTCAGGTGAGACTGCGCTGAGAAGGAAACACAAATCCACGGCCTTTGATGCACTGTCAAAGCCAGAGAGAAATGAAATACATTGCTTCGTGTTCACCATGTTTAAAAGCAGTGATTGCTTTGGATGCAGTGCTAGACGTGTTACACGAGGACTTAGTTTTCCAGAGCTCACAGCGTACAGTGATTCCTGAGGGGGCTGATGTGGTGTGTGTGTGTGTGTGCGAGCGTTTGTGTGGGAAGGCTGTTCTGTTTCCCCTGCAGTCTCGGCGCAGTGTGGTTGCTTCCCTGTTATAACTCATTGCTGCTTCTCCTGTCCCTCCGCCTACGCAGCAAGCCAATGCGTTGTCATGGTTTCAGCAGGATGTGTATGGGTATGTGAGGTGCTATCTTCAGGTACTCCTCGTTACAAAACATGGCCATAACTATATTCCAATATTACAACCTATCCTATTGTACTCCATTCAACCAGGTTTACAGGTTCCCAAGGTCAAAACACTGTTCGATTTATGGCAGGAAGCACTGTATCTGAATGCCTCATTGCTAGGCCCACATCTTTCACTTCTTTTGAGTTTGGGACACTGAAGTTTACTTCAGGAGAATCTGGCATGACAATTAAGTATCTGCATGCTTTCCTATTTGTCCTGATTACTTATTTCTTGTTCTTTGACTTGCAGGAACCAAGTTCCCAAGAAAATAAAGATGTGGTGAGTACATCTCATTCTCTTCATCTGGCTGATGCTGGCAATCCATGTTTCGTTTCTAATGTCTGTAATCTACAGTAATATTGCACATATGCATTTAGTTTATATCTTTCATTAGCCAGCTTGTTTGGCAAATGTTGTGTTTTTTTAGATCACAATTGTCACTGCATCTGGCAGCCGAGCAAGGCTGAGAACACACTGGTTAACCAAATAATAGAAATTGGAATTAAGTCAAATTGCTTTAAATAGCTCAAATAACATTGGTGTAAGCAGACAACTGAGCCAGTTACGGAGAAGAGTTGTGATGCATGCATCTGTCAATTGCTCTGAAAAAATATTGCTTATGCAACTGTGGGCTGTGAGCCAGACTGAGGACAAGACTGAGCACAACGTGTCTGCCAGTGGCTAAACTGTGAATCCTCCTCTTTCCAGAACTGAATTTATACCCCATATCATTTTTTCTTAACTAAATATTGTGAGGATGCATTGCTATTTGGCACCTTAGTTGTTTGGTCACTGCAGTGTTGATCCTTGTATTCGTTTGGAGCCCAGGTTACTTGTAAGGTTATTGGAATTTTATGATCATGAATAGATTATCACAAATCGTAGCGTTTTGAATGAATTAAAACACAAACTCAGTACAAATACTGATCAAACATCAGTTCTGACAGTTTCATTGCTACTGCATTACATTGATCTAATTCAGCATGTTGGGAAATATGCTAATTTACTTTCCTGCGGAGATGAGAAGAATGATACCACTCTTTGACAACAGAGATGTATCAATCATATCAATTACCTCTCACTGGCTTCCCTAAAGTGTCAAACTATTTCTTTAATCTTGAATCCAAACTTGATAACTCTGTCTTGGCCTTGTTGCCTATCAGTTTGGACTCTCTTGTGACTTGCCTCTTGTACCTGGTTTGACTTAGACTTGTTTGAGTCTGCACCACTTTTGGATTTGTCAAAATATTTCTGGCACTTTAATACAAAATGTTTTTTTTTAATTTGTGATTTTATAGATATTTGGTTTAATTTTGCACCGGTATGAAAAGGGAACTAACCTGTATGAACTTGTGGAATACTGTAGTAAGTTGTTAAGCTGGTAAACAGGAACTATATACTAACTATTGACTGTTGCCTTGTTTGATATCTTCCTGTACATGATTATAATAATCACCTGACTGTGTTTTCTGTGGCTAGAGTATAATGTGTTGTACATTTAGAGATAGAGCTCTTTGCTTGTCTCAGACTCCTATCAACCACTTCTCGACTTGAACTGGAGTAGTCCTGGTCCTAGATTTGACTCGGATATGAGTGGTGTGTTCCTAATTACAACCCTGACATAACAGCAGGCTCTCTGCCAGAATTTCCGGTTAGTGGCTGGTAGATTTTTTGGTTGGAGAAGATCAGTGAGAACAGACGGAGGAAGTCTCCTGTAGTTGTGTGAAGCTTGTTCTTTTGAGTGTGGTGTTCTTGGATCAGTGTGAAATCTCAGTTTGACTTGGTGATCCAACTGTGTATAACTGGCTGGCGGGCAGGCAGGAGGCCTCCCTACTGCAGCTAGGAGCCTAGACCGGCTGTGCTACTTTCCATAGTTAGTCATAGCAGTACCAGTGGGGAGGAGGGTGAAGAGGGTATGGATGTAGGTAGAGGCACAGGGTACAAAGCTGGATAGAGAACGTGAGAGACGGGTGGTAAAAGAGAAGAGCGAGATATAGAAAATTTGATTGTGTATTGTAGTTTTTCTGCCTAATACAAAATCATCTTTGCTATTATAAGCCTTAAGAAATATCAGATGACATAAACCACAAAGACAGCATTATTGTAATTTGACGTCTCAGGCAGTGCAGCAAAAACAGTTTCTTGTTTCTCCGGATTGGTTTCTGGGACACCATGCCTCGATCACTGTTTCGCTGACAATGCACAACAGCCAGAGAGCAGCTTCTTTGACTCAGGTAGGTTATGCAGACACACGCACTCAGACACATACGCTTAGAGATGCATGCAATGTATCCGGTAAGAATGCACAGCCAATCCTGCTTACTGCTTCTTCTATTGGAGGTGTGTAGTGACATGTAGCTGTCAGGTGTACTGGGGCTTTGTGAAGCCCCTTTTACAGGATGGTGTTTGACTCCCTGAGACCTAAGGATTCTCTTAGGTAACAGAGCTACAGGGCTTGGAGGCTCAGCGGAGCAGAACTGTGCACGGCACAGCATCGTGATGTCAGAGCACTAATCTCTCAGGGGGATTGGCGGATGGACGCTTGTCAGAAACATTTGATGCTACCCTGGATGAAAGCAGTTTGAGGCAGAGTTGGCGCTGAGCTCCCTGCTTTTGTTTTCCTGTTGTGTTTGTGGGTCCTTTTGGAGTGAGATTGCAGCCATATATTCCAGCATGGGAAGAGTGGCTGAGGACTCTGGCTAAGGAGAGGGTTCAACTAATATCCCACCAGAGAAGCTGATTCTATCTTTGGCTGCTATTCTCTCTGACTTTCATACAATCACAAACGCACACTCTGAGTCCAGGTTGGGGCTCATGCCCTAAGACTTCGCTTCTCATCTTACCATTGCTGCAAGCACAAGGGGAGTTAGCGGGCATCCTGCCCCAACCTTAAAAGAGGCACACCATGCTGTCAGTTGACCACAAAGGATTTATTTATCAGGTAGGTTACTCTGATCATGCATTCCAATGATTCAAGCTGTAAGAGGGTAAGCATTTAATTGATTTTGCTGCAGTTAGTTATTTAGTTTTTTTGGGGAATATGCAGAAATGTACATTTATTAAAAAGTACAAGACTGATTTGAATGCACCATTGTTGTGACACTGCGATCAAACAGTAGATACAGTAGATGACAAAATTTAGTTGGAAAAAAAAGCTTGCATGTAATCACACTGGTTTTCCTAACTGCACGATTTTAATGCATGTATAGTCAGTAGGCTGCGGTTGGCTTGCCTCTTTTGCTGCCAAGAGGGCTAGTTGTCCTGATATGCGTGCGAAAAGTCCGGAGGTTGGCTGACAGATGGGACTGTCATTCTGGGGCGAGAGAGGAGCTTATACCCGCTGCACTGACCCTTGTGATCTCTGAGGGAGAAACAGGCAAAAAAAGCCAGGAACATTGGATTTGTTTGAGCGTGTTGTCAC
This sequence comes from Etheostoma cragini, assembly GCF_013103735.1. Taxonomy (NCBI): domain Eukaryota; kingdom Metazoa; phylum Chordata; class Actinopteri; order Perciformes; family Percidae; genus Etheostoma; species Etheostoma cragini. The sequence continues at coordinate 2,227,684 of NC_048430.1, forward strand.
GTACGTCGATTTGTTCTCGTCTTTTTGTGCTTTTAGGATATGCAGAAAGTTTTCCTACCTGCTAGTTCAAATCCAAAAAGCTATCAAAAATCTCAAACCCCCTTGCTGTTTCTGGAGGGCAGTGTTATCACTTCTCCGACAAGGTTAGAAAGAAGTGATGATGAAGAGATATTCCCAGTGTACTTAGCATATTGTTCCCTGCGATGCAGCCTATGCTGATCCTGCTGCCATTGCCACGGTAACCAAGGCCATCTGTAGAGAAGAAAACCATGACAACAAAAGCTGTCAGCCAATCACAGGGCTTGTACAGCTGCTGATAATCCATCTGCCTTCTTTGCTAGCTATAAGCTCTAGATTCACTCTGGCTCTTAGCGCATGCAGAAAGTCCACTAAAGCAGATTGAAAGTAAATAGACAGATTTACATTAAGTCTTATGGATTTTGCATGAAAAACCTTACTTTGCACAGCGGCTGGATTCTTAATTTCACGCGAGAATCATTGGATAACATATCCATCTTGTCAGGCTTCAAGTAATGCATTTGCGTCTGAACTCCACCTTACTGAATCAATAAGAATGAGAAGCTACGGGCGTGGTTTAGGTGATAGATGTAGGCTTCTTCCAATCATTTGCCAGGTATCTTTTGAAAATGCCTGCTCTTTTCCAAACAATTTGATGCGAATGGTGCTGAGACGCCACCTGCTTTTTGTGACTTTTCTGGCCTTACTGTGGAGAATTTATGCAACTTACTACTTCTGATATTATTTTTAGAGTATGCCTTCTGGCCTAAATCTCAAGGTATGGAAACTTTCATCATTCCTGCTGTTGTGAAAGCCTCAGGAGAGATCCCTATAGAACATAGAAATCAGGTCACACATCTGCTTCCCTGTGCACGATGTGATTATGCACATAGATTCTTGGAAAGGAGCTTGTGAGAATCAATAGGTCTCTGATTTTAACTGGCCAAGATAATGGAATATAATCTCTCAGATAAATCTGGTGTTGACACTTAAAGAAAATTTATTTATAGAGCACATTTAAAATCAACCTTGGCTGAACAAAGTGCTGTGCAAAGTTGTGTTTTAAAAACAAAGGAAGACAAATATAGATGCAATGAACATCATACAAACAACCCATTTCCATGCAAATGTCCCCAAACTAAATTATACGCCAAAGGATAAAAATGTGTTTTAAGACAAGACTTAAAGATCTCTGCAGTAAAGGAGGACCCTAACCTTTATGGGAAGTTTGTTTCAGAGTCTCAGAGTCACAACTGAGAAGAACAGATCACCCTTGGTTTTATCCAGGACTTAGTAAGAGCTAAAAGGAACTGATTAGACTCCTGGAGTCTTAGATTCCTGGAGGAGCGATAGGGTAAGGAGATCATCAATATATAAAGGGGCCATTCCATGTAATGCATTAAAAACATTACCTTAAAATTGATTCTATATTTGACCGGTAACCAGTGAAGAGAAGCCAATATCGGGGAGATATGATCCCACCTTGTAACACCAGTCAACAGTCTAGCAGCCGCATTCTGGACAAGCTGCAGGCGTGATAAAGTTGATTGGCAAATCACAGAATATCGTATTTCTAAGATTATATAATAATACAAGAAATTGCAGTAGTCAATCTGGGACAAAATAAGAGCATGTATAACTGTCTCCAAGTCCTTACGACAGAGGAAGGATTTTATTTTAGCAATAGTCCTGAGATCAAAAAAGCTACATTTGACAACAGAACTAATTTGTACATATCAATATGTAAAAACCTAATGTTTATTTGTGGGACCACACATATATAACTAGTTACATATGAAAGATAACATCACTGGATAGTTAATATGCCCAGCGAGTGTTGCGTTTACTGATATTATATTTTTCTGTTATGTCTTACAGTCTAACTGTAGTGTTGAGTGCACGCTCATGAGCATGACGTGCACTGACAATTGGAGGGGCTTTTTCTTTACTTTAGAAAAAGTAATGTCTAATATGTTATTTAAACACTTGGTCTTGTATTGGGAGGGGACCCCCTTTAACTGCCAATTGGCATGCACGTAGCTGGCAACAGCTTGCGCTCTGCTTTGTTCGTACTGATGCCACAGGAAAATGTATTCGCTAAAAAGGTAATAATGTAATTTAGTATTGCTGTTGAAAAGAGACTGACGATAGGTTAAAAAAAGAGTGGTCAAAATTGAAGCAGCAGAGGCCGATGTATCCTCACTATTAGTCTGTGTAATGTGTCAAACACTGGATTGCTGGTTAGTGTAACAAAGCTTAAGCACTGGTAGCAAAGATGGGAAGTGAAAGAAGAGGGAATGGAATTGGGTGGTATGGAGGATGTAAATTTGCCCCAGACACTTCTACTACTGTATTTGTTTTCTATTGCTACAAGCACACGCTCATTCTTTCATACTTTATACTGTCCATACTGCTGACAGTTGATTGCTGGGTGGGATGTTGCTTGAAATTTGGGAACTAAGGTGTTAGGGTACAGGAGAAAGATTTTTGCCATGTTTCTTTGGGGGATGTAAGGGACATATCCAAATATCCTCTGGAAAGAGGAATATAACTTATGTTGTAATAAACATTGTAAAATGGACCAGGATCACTTAAAGTGACTGTCAATGTAAACTACTAAATTCAGTTTTCCCGCAAAAGATCTTTAACTTTAGCTTCTGCTCACCATTAGCAGCGCACATGACATCATCAAGACATAAAGGTCTTTGTGGGCGGCCTCTAGCTCACCCAGAGCGTTTGCTCCATGTTGGCTGAGTCCTGCAGCGGCCCCTATATCCGACCTGTGGCTCTTTGCTGCGTGTAATCCCTCATCACTCCGCTTTCCTGTCTATCCATTATCACTATCTCCATCCATCCATCTTCGACCGCTTATCCGGTATCGGGTCGCGGGGACAGCAGCTCCAGCAGGGGACCCCAAACTTCCCTTTCCCGAGCCACATCACTATCTAATAAAGAAAAATGAAATCTTTAAAAAAAGAACTAGGTCTTTTCTAACACAGTTTTCAACCAGAAGACTTTCAAGTGGATCCAAGATTAAGAAGTTCTTGTAACATTATCTATGAACTCTGTTAGACTATCACTGCCTCCAGTTTGTAATACAGGCTTTCTGTTAAAAATTCTAAGCAACAGAAACCAGATGACATTGTAAGGGTTGTGTTATCATTGGGGAAGTGTCCCTTAACATGAAAATGCCGTTAATGGTAATTTAAAAGTACCCTCCAGCAATTCCTGCATTCATGCAAATATCAATCAACAAAGTCAGTCTCCTATTGATTGTCACTATAGTAACTCCAGGCTGTATACTGCCATGACGAGCTGAATTACACTCGCTCACTGGTTTTCAGCTGTGGTAGGGTGGTCTACAGTACATGTGAACAAATGCTGACTGTGTCCCCCCTCCTGTGCTGTTAAGAGGTCAGAGTCAGGAGGAAACTGGAGCACATTTTAGAGGAGATTTAGAGATGTGAATGTAAGATGAGTCTTCTTAGAGTGGTGTTTTTTGAACAGCAGGTTCAGCATCCTTTAAGTTTAAGCACACATTTCAGGTGATTTTCACTGCTGGCTGGATTTATTTTTGGACTGTATTGGTTGAAAATACACCATAGGATGTTGTGTATTGGATATGGGAGTTTTATGTTTTGTCATCATTTGTTCCATGTCCGGTTAGTGACAATCCAAACCAGTTTGGATTATCATTCAGTTGGGGTATGTGTGTGTGTGTGTGTGTGTGTGTGTGTGTGTGTGTGTGTGTAGAGAAAGATAGTTCTGTTTACATTGTTTACAGTTCCTGCTTTCCTACAATAGTTGGCTCTTTTTCCGCACACCAGTGGTCACCAGATGTGTTCACAAAAAGCCAGGGCGGTGGCTGTCTAGTGATCCAGAGAACACAATGGCTTTTTTGGCCCTTTCAGGTCAATCACTCGATCCTCCACAGGCATTTTTTAACAATGTCGGGCATGAAACTCATTAGGGAGAGTGGTTGGGACACAGACCTCACGTTTAGCAGCCAAAGGAGTGAAATCAGGTGTTGAGAGGTTTGCTTTTCTTGAATAGAATTTAACTGGAGGACCTTTCTTGTTCTGGAGTACCAGGAGTATTCCCAGTTAGATTCAGAATCTCTTTTACAAACCAAACCTCTGTCTGTAAATGCGCTCTAAAGTGCAGATTGATTAAATTGTGTACGTTAAGTGCAATTAGTAGTTAGTGTGTGAAATTAAATCAGTGCTTTTTGCAGTTCCCCACATACATCCGGCTTGTTTAAGACAATGACAAATAATACATCATCCTGTGGGAAACTTGTGAGTGGCCCCACCTGCTTGGAAACGTAAAACTCTACATCCAGTGCCTCCAGAGATACCTGTTCTTCAGAGGGGAGCACTGGTGGTAACCGTGTGAGGGATATTGCTATTGTATTTTTTTTAAATAAATCCTTTAATTTAAGATGCTAGTTTCAGGTTTTGATGTGCACACAGCAATAGAACATAGAGGTTGATTAGCTTGTTTTTAATTTAAAGTCAATTGAGTAAGTTTAAATGCACCCAAAACGGGCACCCAGATAGCTCACTTGGTAGAGTGGGTGCCCATGTATAGAGGTTTACTCCTCGACCCTGCGGCCCTTTGCTGCATGTCACTCCCCCTCTCTCTCCCCTTTCATGTCTTCAACTGTCCTGTCAATTAAAGGCCTAAAATGCACCCAAAATTTACATTCTTAATGAGCTTCTTACTATGGGGTCTTACACGATTTTCTGCCAAACTCTGTCATTTCACATGAGATTTCTGTATTTTGTTTCTTGTTCCTTACATACCATCAAGATGCGTTTTCAACTCAGACATTGTTTTAATTCACCTACCCTGTCTTTATCTTGCTGGTGGGTAGCTTGCTTGCCTGGTTTTAACACTTGGTATAACAGGAGCAAGAGCAATATATTCATAACATTTGGTCAGTAATGTAAGTTGTGTATAATATAACTTCTATCTAAAGTTTGCTCACATTAGCTAACATTAGTCAGACTATAGCAGCAAAACCTGAGCTTGTTCGTTATTGTTTATTAATCTAACTAAAGAGTATGTTCTTCCTTGTTTCAAAAGTACCAAGTATTGCTTTAATACATGCATTAATAATAGAAAATGACTAAGGAATTTCATAAAATAAACTGTAAGAATATCTGTTAGTGCAGGATATTGACTTTGAAGCTATACTGCATACATTGACAGAATCAAATTCTAGTGAAATCCAATGTCAAGTCTTTCAAGGTCATGATGCTCCACTCCCCATCACTGCACAATTGCATGCACTGTGCACACATACAGGACATGAACACACACATGCACTCTTAACACAGTGGGACATCAGAACATCCTCTGGTCCAGTCCTGAAGCCTTTTGCTCCTCTTCCCCTGTGTGTAGCTTAATCATCCACACTGCTCCGCCCTATCACACCACTGCCTGCAGTGGGACTATAAGCATTAGCAGGCCTAAGCGTGATGTGTGTATAGTACAATTGCAGCCTGTATTGTGCATGCTGCTGATATAATTACTGTGTGTAGGAATATGTACACAGAAAAAAATTGATAATGAGTGAAGAAAAGAGGCTTATGAGGCTTCATGGTGAGCAAATGGCAACATAGCAAATTAGCCGGGTATATTATGTCTACATTTGTTTATTCATCATGCCAGTCACATCTCTACCCCTCCTCCACCTCTCTCTCATCCAGACTCCCCCGTAGTCTTGGTCACGTGCTCTCCGCTCCCGTTCTCCCTGAAGCATACAGCGTGGCAACCAAGAAACGGATGATTTATTTCTCTCCACCGCGCAGGGCCGTCTATCACTGATCCCGTAAAGGCTGGCAGATTAATCTCAACCTAGATTGGTGAGAAGGGATGCTGCTATCTGGGCTGGTCTGGGCTCTGCATCATGAGGTAGAGAAACCAGTGTCTATAAATAGTAACAGACAGTTTTGGACAGAACAGAATAATGACCGATATATCTAAACGTGATATCATGCCCCTTATCACGCTTAGATATATCGGTCATTATTTCAAATAAACAGGAAATGGATCTGTATTTTCTTTCAAAAAACACTATTTTGACCTTTTTGGTTTTAGGAATATGACCAAGATTGTAAATCATACAGATCCAGTGAAAGTTGCAATTGTGCACAGGAAAAATGCTCCATAGGTGCTCTTTCAGCAAATAGCATAATACAAAAGATGTTATGTATGTAACATGCATATTAATACCCTGGTTATGAGACAAAATGATTTGAGTTATTTATGACAATGTGTTACCAAAGTCAACCATTTCATTTATTTTAGCATGTTGATCATCAGATCAACTACTACTAAACTTGAATCTATGATGCACCTGCAGGCATGGCATAGAGTGATCTGAAACCTAGATATGCGGTTTACTTGCTACAGTATCTTGGTCTTTTTACTGTAGGAGTACCGGAGCTAGCATTACAAGGTTTCTCAGATGTTTAATCATTGCATTGCACTGCATTACTTAACCACAAGCTTGACATCTTAAGTGTCTAACTATTTACAGTGAAATGCAGCTGCACTTTCTCTTTTCCGGAGTGGGAAAAAATCAGTTGGATATGTTACTCTGCCTGTCAAATACTGTGCAATGACGTGTAGGGGAGAAGCAGGAACAATATAGTGGATATGGGAGATGCTATACTTGTTAGACATGTATTAGATAGACAGCAGATAACACCCATTCAATTCAACCCTGTCTCTTAAAAAGGACTTACATATACAACTAAACTGCAATCTAAATTATGTTTTGAAGAAAATGCATTTTCTCCCAGTTATGGTTCTCAGGTTAACATGTAGTGAACGTTGTGAATTAAAACAAAACTACTTGGTTACATTTAGGAAAAGATCACGATTTGGCTTAAAACAAGTAAGTTTAAGTAACTTTAGTTACGCACGTAAATTAAGTACAATAAGCACGCCAAGTCATGTATGTACTGTAAATGACAAAACTTGAGTAGGTTAGGCAAGTTAACTTGAGTACATAAGTTAAAATAATTTAACGTTAACTTTACATCAAATATGAACAGCATTCTCTTCGGTGTGCTTGTTTGTTTGATCCATCAATCCACCGTGACATCCTTCCTCCGCCTTTCATTAGAAACTTATTCAAGATACTTAAAATACAAACTAATCCGGAAGAGGTTCTAAATAAATTGAAGTTGTATGGGAACAACAGGGCTATTCAATATAATGCAGTATGCAGTATAAACAGTGGGTTTAAAATCCTCATCCTCTTGCCATCTGGTGATACTCATGCTGGGGCTTTGAATTGCATACAAGCTGTGTTTAGTCCTTATGGGACGGAGACAGGGAGACAGTATGTAATGGAGACTGACGGAGTTTTCCTAGGGACCTGCAGGGCAAACCCCTGCTCCTCTCCCAGGCCAGTAACAAAGACTCACTTCTTTGCTGCACCATGAGGGCAATAAAGACAAAATGTATTAGTTAATAGGCAAGTTTGCCAGGTTTTTATTTGGTCATTTTGGCCACCCTGGCATTGGGATTTTTCCTCTCTGTCTTGAGTGCTGATTATGTCTGCGATTCATCTTGCAGTAGGCAGGTGGATTGGATAAGAGTGAATTGGAATTCGTAGGCATGGATAATGACAAAATTAACACTTCAAGATGTCACAGTATTTCAGTTTGCCCTTAACCATCTGTCAGGGGAAATCTAGTGAAGTCTGTCTACAGGGATTCTCATCTAGGCCTGTGTCCTTGCAAATTTGGGAGTTCTATACAGTAAGCCCATCATGTCAGCTCTCGGCTTCTGTCCACACACTCATTTGATGCATTTGCTTGTTTGTCACATGGTTACCCATGTGTGTGGGCGTGTGTGCTTCTGGGTGTGAAAGTGTTATACAGCCAGTAATCTCCCAGGATCAGAGATTGATGGTCAGCATTAGCTACAGTACCTTAAGCCTGTCACAATACATTATACCATATGCCTCTGTGTTGGTTAGTAATTGCTGTAGTTACTCACAGTATAGTGTAGCCCTCAGTTTTTAAAAAGCAGGACATTCACATTTCTGTTCATTACATTCTTTAGATGTATTTGTTGTAGCAAAAAGGTTACAGATCCAGAGTTGTGACTAAAAAATGCTGATGGTTTTATCTGATCACGTCTAAAGACAAGTTTACCGCAAGGGCCAGATACAGCCTTAAATATACTAACACCACCCAGTGACATCCTCAACAAGTCAAGGGCACAGCTGAGTTAATTTTAAACAATTTAACATAAAAAAGTAAAACTGCATCATCTATGTACATTTTGATGGCAAGATGCAACTTGTAAACAATGCCTTGTAGGGCTCTGTCCCACCAGAAAGTGGCACAGCTCCATGGTTATAGGGCTAGTTGATGAACTGCTGTAAGCTAACATGATAGGAAGCTGGGAGCAAGCTAGTGTTCATAAGTCTCATACTCATAAGTTTCATTTTTAAAATGGATGTGTTATCTAAATGGATGACATTTGTTATAACTATTTGGGATGAAGGGGTGAAGTCACTGATTGTACATAGCCACAACCTGCTGTATGTATATTTAAGCTTGTGTCTGATGACTAACAAGATAGGTCAAAATGTTAGTGATAAAATGTAATATTTGAGTTTGGTTATCCTCCTCAGAAAAGCCTCTGTTGTGCATTCACCAGATAACCCCTGCTAATTGCAAATCATGCATTAAATTTTCTGGATGTTTGTTGCTGTTTTGGATATTTTTTATTACCAACAAGCATTTCCTTCCTACTTTGAAATAGCATGTTGGTGTACCTGGTCCATTAAAATGACATGGACTTCTTTTGATTTACTGTACTTCATAATATGGTCTGAAGGGAATGACATCCTTGTCAGACTACACAGGCTAGTTGTGTAAAAATAAAATAAAATAAAATAAAAGGGAGTTTACAAGGAATCTAACACACATCTAGCACTGTACTTCAGACAGGGATTTCTACATTCAGTAAATGCCCGGCCCAAGACCACTTGGCTTGAGCAGTCTCTCTCTTACTGTAATCTTTTTCAAGCTTACCTAAGGGAGATGTCTAAGTGTGGATCTGTTAAACTTTTTGGTTTTGTTTATTGTTCTGCCAACTCTGTTTGAGCTTTGCTGTGCAAAATGATGTAAATTGAAACATTATTTGTTGATTTATTTATTATTTAAGATGTTGGTTGTCTGTAGACTTTGAGATAAACAGGTAACAGAGTAATTGACGTGTAAGCAAGATACAGCAGGTATGAGGCAATTAAATACCAGCAAGGTACGTTCAGTGGCTAGTATGCTGAGAACAACAAGGCAACTTAGACAATGTGAAAAATAACTGCTATGACCTAATGCATGACACACTCGGGACCTTTTAGCAAATGGTGTATGTCTAGAGGGCAGAGAGCACAATGATCTAAATTAGACGCACATAGACGGGTCTGGAGAGAGACAGTCAGGAGAGTTCATCAGAAGTCGATGGAGGAAAACTTTTCATCCTGCTATTAATGGCCCAGAGGTGTTGGAGTGAAGCTCCCTGGGCAGCAAGGTTTTGAATTTGATAGGAACAACCACAGGATGCCATCTCTCTATACCAAGGCTAAAATTGTCAATATCACTGTCCACTGGCTTAAATGAATACACATGCCACCTCATGTTATTGCTAAACCCTTGGTGTTGATAAGGGCTGGTTTACAGAGACAGATACTCTGAGTTAAGTGTTCATTGAAGAATTGTTGGTCCACTTATTGAGCTGATGTGGCTTGAGGGCATCTGTTCAAAACAACCAAAAGAGCTAAAATAACTGACTGGTGCAAACACTCACACAGTTATGATTTTAAATAGAATAAGAGTTGACGATTTTGCTTTGCTGCAGGATTTGTGGGAACATTTGTTTTACATAGTCTGTCCCAGGATCAGATGATGTGTAAGTTTCCAACAATTGAAAACCCCCATGAATAACAAGCTTTGATTTTTCATTAAATATTAAAAACAGAGTAAGCATACAAAGACCCATCCCTCTTTCATTTTACAAGGTTAGAGCTATTTATAACATGGAATAATCAGAAAAGCACTTTCCAGTCTATGCATCTAGTATGCTGTAGTATGCTGTAAAATAATTTGTCTTGCCAGTGGTGTGGGTGGTGGAACATTTACGTGATTTAAGGCTTACACACAAAGATGCATACTTGTGCGAAACAGTAACTCAAAAACGGTGTGATCTGGCAATCAGCAGATGAGTGTCCCTTTTTCACAAATTAAGATTGGAGGCCATGGTGACAGTAGGTGGAAGTTGGCGTTCTTCTGTGCGTGTTTTCATTTCTGGACACATCTTCCCACTGGGCTGGGGGTGGGGATCTCTTGTGTAACAACTTGTAGCATTTGGATGAAATATGGATTTTTTACATTAATTATTAACACTGATTACATTTACTGGTATCATATGTCAACTCAAGTTAACCTTTTGTGCGCTTCATGTGTGTGGATCTGAGTCAGAGTATGATATTAAAATGTTGGTGTCGCATGCAAACTGTTCATACTCCTTATTTAAATGTGTCTCTTCCAGAGAACTGATGAGGAGGCAGTGGTGGACCGTGGGGGCACACGCTCCATGCTCAACACCAACTTTGAGAAGGAAGAACTGGAAGGTAACCTCATGAGTGATTGAAACATTTGCGTCACACTACTGAGTCATATTACTACTGAGTCTTAGTGGAGAAGATGACAAAAAATGGGCATTCTGGTGATTTTTGCAGTTAGGAATAGCAAGAGACACATTATGGAGTGTCCTTTTAAATAAACACATTCATATACAGTACATTTCTTTTTTCAAAAAGTTATATTCTTTTTATCTTTGGGCCCATTTTGTCAGGTATGTTATCTTTCCCTCAAACTTAATTGATGGGATGTTACAAAAATATTGTCAGCCGAGCAATAGAGAGTTTTAGAGTTTGATAGCAGTATACTTGTCTAAGACAGCAGAGCTTACCGATGGCAGAAAACCTGTCCCTCCACCTGTGTAAATCATTACAAATGGATATTCGGTTTTGATGCAAGTCCTGCAGCATCAAAGAACGAGTGCTCTATTCTCTGCACGTGTTTGCATCAGCTTTTCATCCCTTGTAAAAGAGACAAGGATGCCAATTTTTGTACTCAGCATCTGATATTGACAGAGCCGTTTCCATAAAACAGATTTACTGAGTTTTTAACTTAGCAGAGTAAAACCAGAATTGCTCTCAAATTTAAAACATAAACTAAAGAAAACCATATGGTCCAGGGTTTAGGCTACTCATCCAGATTTTGGGGATTCTTTACTTTAATGTTTATATCGTTAAAAAAAATGCATAGAAAAAGTACAAAAAAATGAAAACAAAGTAGTAGTCAATCACAATTATTTAAACATGAATGCAGACAGCCAGGATAAGCAACGAGTAATGAATGAATAATTATTACACATAGAAGGATAATTTAAAACCTTTTGTTAACAGCAGTTTAAGGTTTATGCACCTTTTGTGTTCTTGTTAGGTAATATTGGATTACTTGAGTTATTTTAGAAACATAATAAATCCCAAAAGAGAAGCCAAAGTAAACAAGGCCAGCTGAGGGAATGTGGGGACACTAACTTTCACTTCTCTAGAAAATAACTCCAGGAAAGTACTGAAGCTCACACATGTATCACTGATGTTTAAAACTTGTTCATTAGGACGGTTTTCTTTTTTCCAGCCGGACCACTGCATTTTTATGTAAGTAATAAAAGTATAGTATGGGAGAAAGAAGAGAATAAAACAATTCTTCTACAGTATTTGTGTTGCCAGGCAACATTAGCCGAGGTTGTTGGCAAATATGTCACTGTTTTGAAACTGTCGGTGAGATGGTGCTTTTATCTTAAGGACCCTCATCCTGGGCTGATGGTTGCCATAGCTCTCTGTCTTGTACTGTGGTAACACTGTTGTTGCGTCAGGAACATGCAGGAGCTGGAGCTCCTCTGAAGTTATCTCGCTCAAACATACAGCCCCAACACTCACTGCTTCCTCACTCTCTTAGGCTGCTTTTCAGTAGTGGTTCATCATGCCCTTGTTCACTTCCCCTAAGCACTTGCCCTTGGGGGATTCTCCACCGCCATCTTAAGTGTTGTTCCAAGTGCCTAAAAAACCAAAGTGAACTTGGTGATATCGACACTTGGAGGACTGAGGGAGCGAGTAAATAACGATGGTCACTCCAGAGGTGGCTATCACGCACAATGCATTTCAGTTATGCAAGAAAACACAGCTTGATATTTTACTACATGTAATATAACTAATGTCAAATAATATTTACTTTATACGTTCTATTTACTAGATAGCTGGATGAGTCATTTCTTCATTTCCAACATTATCTGTAAAAGCGTGAAAGAAATTAATTTTTTGCGAGATGTAAGAATTAATATGATTAATCATGATACAGATCACAAATGTATAAATCTGAAACTCATGCAGCTGTGTAACAAGCCTCATTGAAATGAGTCTGCAGGTATTTATGATGTATAAAAAGCAGTAATAATACTTTTTATGAATATTTGGATTGCGCTTTTCATACAAGAAATAGGCCCACTATACAAAAAGGAAATTGCATGACATAAGCAGACATATATTAAACTTAAAACCAGGAGATAATGCAATAATTAATAGCACATAAGATGGATAATAGAACATACTTGGGCTAAAAGAGAACAAGGGAAGGTGTGTTCCATTTCACTCCCCGGCTCCTGCCCACCCATGTTGAAGAACTAATGAAACGCAGCCATACACTCTTACAATCGGGGTTAAAGGAAAAGGTTAGCATGACACCTGTTTCCATAGGGATTCTGTGGGATTTAACAACCCAATCCTAGGTTGGTTTAATGTTAGAATTTAAACTATTTAAGGTAAGTAAGACATGGCAAAATGAGATTTAAATAATAAGTCTGGTGATATTTCATATTGTTTTTTACCTTTTACAAATCCAATGAAAAAAGTACCACACTAGCAAGTGTTGTTTCATTGTCTTTGAAGTCATGTTTTTATTGTATAAGCTAATGTAAAATGTCCAATATACCAATAGCATATTCTATATCAGAATATGCTATTTGAAAACACACATGGAGTCTTTTGTTCGATAAACTCAGCTTTAATAAAGCATTACAAGCAGATAGCCTAAAATGCTATATCCAGCCTCTAAGTTACTTACATACATTTGATTGGATGACAGGTTTCTTAATTACCACTAGTGCAGTGCCTGTTCAAAATGGCTTGATTACTTTGTTCCCATTATGTTTTTTTGTATTTTTGCTCTTCTGATATCATGCATTGTATAACCACAACATCATCTAATAAAATCACCAAAATCATTAGTTAAAGATGCAGACAACAGCTGGATTACAAGATGCAACCACTACAAGACATGCGGTCGGCTCGCTGCTACACCTGTCGATAAACAAAAGTGACAGAGAGAGAGGTGACTGGCTGTCACAACAGAGAGAGACCTTGCGGGACAATACTGGCGTCTCTCTTCCACAGAAAGTTGTTGAATTTTTTGCTACCCAGCTAACAATTTATGGTTCCCAAAACATTCTGGGAACGTTAGTTTCTGGTTGCGGGAGTGTTCTCAGAAGGATCCGGCCCCTGCTGCCTTACGTAGGCTCGTAGAATCTGCGTTGTTAGCAGAGCAGGTGATCTGCAAGCAGCCGTCAAGGGATGCAGCAAGTCTTCGCCACCGCTGCTGTACTGGGCATGTAGGAGATGCAGAGAGAGATCACACACACACACACACACACACACAAACACTGCTCCAAATACTCACTAGAGCACCTAATGTGGACTAATCCCCCGCTGTAAATAGTCCCCAACAAATACACCGTTCTCTCCTGTTTCAGTAACCCTTGTTAAAAACTAAAGTAGCCAGCTGTTTTAGGAACAAACAATAAGCCATTAAATAATTTGTTTTCCTTAATTGCATTGGTCACAGTAGCTTTAATCATAGACACAAAATCAATTCCAGGAATCAATATATTAGTATTGTCTGATATTTGAATAGAAATGTTATGGGGGTAATACATTTGACTTAACAACCCAACAAGGAGTCATAGCCCAGTAACTGCAACAATGGGAATTAATTAAGAAGAGCGGTTGTGCTACAACGTCAGAGCCGCATAGCCAGAACCAGTTGTGTGAAAAGAATGTACAACCCCCAGCTAATAAGAACTGTTGTATTCTGTGACAATGTAAAGCAGTGCATACATGAATACACACACAAAGACTTAAGGATATGGAACACCCGAAACTCAGCACGTCCCGCTGACCGAGGAAAAGAGAAATAGACGTTATGTATGACATCAGCATTAGTTCAGGCCTGGAGGAGGAGAGCTATTTAAGTCCTCCACTCATGAGTCCTGACTCATGAACTTTAAAGGTTTAGTGCTTCGTTCATATGTTTTCCTCAGATTTGTTATTGTTCCTGTCTGCTGGAACGGGCCTTTTTATTGTGGAAAATATGCTTCGTTTGTAAAGGCAGTCTTCCGCCTGCTTTTGACCTACATCATTTACACAATGCTAACAGCTATTCTCTGGATGAATTGGTAGAAGCTCTGAAAGTACACTCTCAAACTGACATTTTGACATACCGTTAATCTACCCATAATGACCTCACAACTGGGATTCCTATTGATGGAAGATATTGAGAGACTTGCTCTTCTCAAATGCTGTCATGTCACTGTGTTCTTAGGTGATTCATGTTATGTCTGTGCATTGCTTAAATCTGATTAGCATGCTATGATGTGATTAGTCATGTCTCCAAGCAAGCAAAAACAATTTAAGGTATCCATGTGGGATATTCTCCCTCAGACTTAAAGAAAATATATGCAGTAAGTCTGACAGTAATAAACAGAATAAGCTTCTGTCATTATGAACCTGCACAAATGGCTTAGCTAGGATTTAAATTTGACAGCAGAAAGGGTTCCACAATGTTTTTTCTATAGTAGGTTCAAGGGCTAGGGTTTTAGGAGAATGATCCTGAGTAGTGACTGCAGTCCTACTCACAAGCTACATTTAGCCCCAACAACCTACATCAAGCAAGTATGGCAGCTTGGATGGAAGAAGAGAATGGGGACATAAATATCTTGGAATACTGTTGCAACTTGGTATAATGGGATTGAATGGCCTGTACTGTATATGTGAAGAGAGCTTAATGTATCTAGTCAACCCTTGTGTAATCTGTCATTGTGCTTTCTTCGTGGTATAAAAAGGATTAAGATGAAATGGGGAACCAATTTAATATCCTCTGATGGACCCCAGATTGTAGCGCACAAGCATCAAACTGCCCATAGTGTCATATTACGCTGGACACTGTGGCGCCCCCTATATACTGCAGGAGAACAGGGTTTCTAATAGTCTTGTCTGTTTCCGGCCACTGAGCCGAGGGCCGGTGGGAAGGAAGCAATGGCCGGGCAGCTCGACCGCAATAAAAGAGGAGAAAGTCAGCTCGCATTATGTTCACGCTGACCCTGCAAATGCATGCTCATATGTGCATGTACACACACAGGCACGCAAATCAGAGACAGGCCCTGTGCTGACATTGGATAAAATCCCAGTCTCATTATATTTTCTCATAAAAAGACCTTGTAAAAAGGTGGGAAAGATTAAACTAGTGTTAAAAGGAGAGACGGAAGAATCTAAAGCGGTCTGCTGCATGTTGTCTCCAGGTCACCGCACGCTCTACATTGGGGTTCACGTTCCTCTGGGCAGGAGGTCGCACCGACGTCACCGTCACCACGGACACAGACACAGGAAGAGGTCCAAGGAGAGGGACTCCACAACTGATGATGGAAGAGAATCCCCCTCACACAGTAGGTCTTTAAAATGGATGGAAGCAAACTCCAGCAAGTTACGTATACATTTCAAACCAGTTTCACCAGCGCACATCACAATCTAAATATTTACTGTTGCATGCTTTCGTCCTCCTTTCTCTATGTCCACTCCTCTGTCTGTCCCATTTGCGCAGCAGACACACCAGCTCAGAGGGTGCAGTTTCTGTTGGGGACAGAGGATGGCGACGAGGAACACATCCCCCACGCCCTGTTCACCGAGCTGGACGAAATCTGCCTCAGGGAGGGTGAGGACGCCGAATGGAAAGAGACAGCCAGGTACAACACTGCAGTTGGCCACATGGGCTGGGTCTGGCCAGCTGGGCCATTTTTCTATGTTGCACCTGAGAGTTTGATCCTGTTGTTATGGCGCCATGCCTAGTGCATCAGGATGTCCACACTTTCCCTCATTTCACGCCTCACACTGTTTACCCTCATCACAAATTACAGCACTTGTTAAAAAAGTCCTTTATTGAGCAGCATGTCATGAGTAAATGGGGGAAATTTTCTACAACAACCAAAATGCTGTGTTTGGATGGGGATTTATAAAAAAAAGTGTACTTCTGTCAAATACAAATGTACCATGTCGCATGTTTTTAATGTGTGCAGGTGGCTTAAGTTTGAGGAGGATGTTGAGGATGGTGGTGAGCGGTGGAGTAAACCCTACGTAGCCACTCTGTCTCTACACAGTCTTTTTGAGCTTCGCAGCTGCATCATGAACGGCACTGTGATGCTGGACATGAGGGCCAACTCTCTGGAGGAGATTGCAGGTAAACGTTGACAAATTTCTTGTTTAGCTCGCTGGTCAAAACTAAAATATGTCTATGCCGTGTCAAGTCAAGTTTATTTCATCCATAAAAATAGAAATTACAGTCCTGCCGTCATACCCATAAAAATTAGAGAATAAATACAATACCACAAATACACTACAACATAATTCTACAAATAAATACAATACATAAAACAATAAAAACTTATAAAAAATTTACATTTAAAGTGCTTGTTGTGCTGTCTAATACAGTAGACCCGTGGACTTAATTTTTCCATCAATGAGTCAACATGATCAGACCATGTTAGCCTTTCATTTAAAAAAATGCCCAAATACTTGTATGTGTTCACTCTTTCTATTTCTACACCTTTGATTTCCAATGCCTCAGCTGTGATCTTATTTCTCCTGTAATCTAGGACTAATTCTTTAGTTTTCTTCATGTTGAGTTACAGGAAATGCGTATCACAATAATCAACAAAGGCTTTTTCTCTCATTTTGACAGTAGCTACAGTCCACTTTTACGATCAACCCGATGAGTGATATGTCATCAGCAAATGTAACAACCTGACAACTTGCCTTCTGTGGACAGTAGTCTGCTGTGTAAATGGTAAAAAGAAAAGAAAAAAAGAAGCCATACCTGAGCCAACAAAATGATGTGAAGTTGTCCAAGGATCCATTCTCAGGCCTCTTCTTTTCAACATTTACTAGCTCAGATAATGGAAGAAAACTAAATATTTTCACATTGTGCATATGTAACACATTTATTTAAAAAATACTTCCTATTTAGTATTGCACCTGTGTAACAATTGGCTTTTCATTGAATTGTGATCTAAAATTCAACTTGCCTCGCCTTGTGTGGTACTATTAATGAATATAAATTCTTAAAGTTACAATTTCAAAGATTTGGAGCAGGGGCCGGCTCAACAAGGCTGACTGTGTTCAGTTTTTGAGGGTAGAATTAGTGCGTTTATCTGATTGTAGGAAAACTGTGCAGCTGAAGAGATCTGGTTTGGTGCGATTTAATCAGCAGCAGTGGGACGTTTTTTGTTGGAATAATCAGCTTTGCACGGTGGCCGCCACGCAGGGATAAACACCATCAGGAGCGGCCTTTGTGAATTTAAAATGGACTGTTTAACGAGTAATGTGGAACCCTACATTTGTGTGTTCCCTTGTGTGTACTTTTACTTTTGTAGACATGGTTCTGGATCAGCACGAGTTGTCGGGCCCTGTAGGTCAGGATGCCAGGATGAGGATCCGCGAGGCCCTGCTCAAACAGCACCACCACCAAAATCACAAGAAACTGGCCAACCGCATACCTATAGTACGCTCCTTTGCTGATATTGGCAAAAAGCAGTCTGAGCCTCATTCTATGGATAAGAATGGTGAGCAAATGGTACACACACGTACACACACACACACACACACACACACACACACACACACACACACACACACACACACACACACACACACACACACACACACACACCTGCAGTCTTTTTTATCACCCTGTTATATTCTCTTCTTTTCCCATGGTGATCATATATGTTGTATGTATACTGTATACAGTATTGTTTTAATGTAATGTTGTAATCCTTTTGCATGTTTTTTCCCAGAAGTGTGTCCATCTGTAACTTACTTTTTTACTGCTGTTTGTAATCTTATTTTCTCCTCTTGTTTGTGTTTCTCCATGTTTGTGTATGTTTGTTCTTGTCTCCTGTATTTTGCATGTGCATGTGCATGTGTGTCTTTCACCCAACCAGTAATTGGCCTCTATTATCAAACCATAAAATCTCACAAGTGTTTGGCTGAACTCCCCAAGTATACTCCACCCAGCAAAGCCTTTTCCTGTGTGGCATGGCCACGGTGTGTGTGTTGCGCATCACGTCTGTCCACCCCTCCATCACCTTTGAGCTCCTCCAGGAGCCGTGGCTACATGAACCCAGACACGCCCTTTGGCAATGCCACCACCAAACACCTTAGTGTTCTTCAAGCAGTTGCACAAGGCTACTGTCCCGTCGCACATGAAGAAACAGAGCAGGAAATCTGCACAGGCAACCAGGGTGCCTAAGCTGATGCTAAACATTAAAAGCCTAGAGATAGTAGCAGTAGTAGTAGTAGTAGTAATAGAATAAAAAGGAGAACATTAAAGTGGAGAGTATCATCATGAAAGGTTTGAAATCGGTTATGTGCAGTCAAGAAGAGACAGAAAACCTCCAGCTGTTCTATATTTAAGTAAAAGTAAGGCAATACAAAGCAAAGTAGATGGTTTTAGGTATGCATATGTTTTTAAGTGTTTTATATTTTCAAAGTCTTGGAGTCTTAGTCATTCTGCAGAATTATTTATGTTGCCAAATAGGGCATGTGCAGTGTAACAGTTTTCATGATAATGCTTTCCACTTCTTGTCCATGTCAACATGTTTAATGACTTAAAGTGGTAGATTTGTGAATCATGTTCTACCTTCGTAACAGGGATTAATTACTAGTGGTAGCTCCTCGCTTTAAATCCATGCAGTAACTTCGTAACACAAAATCTGATCTTCAGTTTGTTGCCTTTGGGTTTGTGAGTCAACATTCTTTTTTGGAAATACGCTCCTCACTTAGGAGTTATTTATGCCCACCCTATGTCTTTATGGTTGTGAAGCTGATTGGATTCAACATTGGGGGATATGTTCTGGACAATTTATGCTAAGCAAAATGGCTACTGGCTTTATTTTGAGAGTGGTATCAATTTTTACATCTAACTCTCAGCAGGTAAAGACATGCATTTCACGAACTAATCCTTATGAAGCAATACTTCGACATTTTGGGTTAGATGACAAGATTAGTATATTCTCAAGCTATGAGAAGAGTATCAATCTTCTCATCTAACTCTCTGCAAGAGAGCATTTAAGAGCATTTCCTTAAGTGTCAAGCAATTGTTTTAGTGGTAGTAGCATCACTCCTTGACTGAAAGATTTTTTAAATTTAAAAGGAGCAATCTCTGACTTTGTTTCAACAAAACTAAAATGAAACATTTTGCCAAAAACATTTGAAATAGCACGTATTTGTTAATACACTTACATTTGAAGTGGAAGTTAAAGATTGTACCTCATTTAGTTTACACTTGATTTGGAATGATTGCACTTAAGGTCTACCTAAAACCACTAAGTCCACTGAGCATTCTTCAGGTTAATATTATGCTAACTCACCAGGTACACTCTGAAAGAGGTTACAACATTATCTTTTGTCACAAGGGCTAAACCTTTTTTCATAAATAAAGGTAGAGCACCTTTAACAAAAGGGTCCACTGTTGTATCATATTTTTCAGAGAATGTAACTGTACCCTCTAGTCACTCACTGGGGACCTTCGTCTTTGTGTGGGAAAGTAAAATTCTGATAGCCTGAGTCTTCATGAAAATTGACATGTTGGTTTCCTGCTCTGCCTGACAGGCCAAACGGTCTCACCTCAGTCCCAGCCAGCTAACAATGAAGGCAAACAGGACGTCAGTCGAGAGAACAGTGCTGTCGATTTCAGCAAGGTGAGCAACCAGACCCACCACTGATCCTGCTGTTTATCTACGGGCACTGATAGCTGGACACATAACTTGTGCTGTATATTTAGCTAAGGTTGAGTTACGTGTGAAATGGTAACCAAAAGCCTCTTCCCTGGGAAACAGACTGAAATTTAACAGGAGTAAAGCTTGTTTTCTTTTGTTGTGTGGACCATCAGGGTCAGTTCCAGACAGTATTTTGGATTTTTTTGTAGATTATTTGCTGTAATACCACTTTTAATCTATCCACCTTTTAGTTGTTGTTGTTAAAAGCAGAACAAAACATTGTATACCTATCTTTTTCTAAAGATGTGGTGCTGTTGTGGTTTCTTTCTGCCTCACAGATTGACCTGCACTTCATGAAGAAGATCCCTCCTGGTGCTGAGGCATCTAACGTTCTGGTAGGGGAGTTGGAATTCCTAGACCGCCCTGTGGTGGCCTTCGTTCGCCTGGCTCCTGCTGTGCTGCTCAATGGTCTGGCTGAGGTTCCCATCACCACCAGGTTACACACAAACTGCTGGAAAAGCCCCCTGCTTTTCTCTGCCTCTTTCTCCTTGTATTCCGTATCAAGTCTGGATAGATGAGCTGATAATCCTCTAAATGAATATGACTTTTTCCCAAACTTGTTTTCCTTTGTGTTGCACAGGTTTCTTTTCATCCTGCTCGGCCCTCTGGGAAAAGGTCCACAGTACCATGAAATTGGTCGGTCTATTGCTACCCTGATGACTGATGAGGTGAGGCCTGAGTACAACATTATAAAGGTTCAAATTGTAGATGTACTAATGATGCTTGCAGGGTGGACAAACCAGTTAGATCCTTTACTTAGTAAAAGTAGGAACACATCAATGTGAATGTGCACCATCAAAAACATGAGACTTACTTGAGATTTGAAGGCTAATAGCTGATTAAACAAAAAAATAGTTTTTGGATCTCTGTCAAACTGTCATTGATATTAAATGACATATCCAGGATGTGGTAAATGTCTCCATAACCTAATGCACACTCTCACTTGCAGCTGCTGGTTCCAGAATGAAATAAAGAAAACTCTAAATTCAGATCAGAGATATGACCCTTTCATTATCAAATTAATTTGTCCGTACACATAAATGAGTAGCTTAACAGTTTCATTTTAGTTTGGTTTATGGCATTAGGGTATTTTATAGATTAGAGAAATCCTTGTATAAATCAAAAGTCCACCTACTAGCTCTAGAGTTGCTTTTCTACAACTGATCTGCCCTCAGACCTCTGTTAAAAAGCAGGAGAAGACTTTGAGGATCAGCAGTTTATGACATAAAAACAGTGATAGGATTTCCCACAGTGCAGCTATGAGCCAATGTTTACTGACCGTCACCAGAGCCAGATGTTGCCTTTTTCTTTTGTTGGCAGCAGTCCTCTGGGATGGATGAAAAAGTGGGATTGAATTGTACCCATCATCATGATTTGCTTTCAGCCACTGTGTGCAAGAAATATGTTCTGTGTCCTGGTAAATACAGTGGGATGTTCCAATTATTTTACATTTGTTGTATTCATGTTATCTATGGGGATGGGAATAATCATCTGCCCAATAAACCTTTTATGGCACTGAAATCTGACTTTCTGTAAATCCATTGAAATGTACTCAGTGACTGAGTGCAATAGCAGAAAGAAGACTATTAACAAAAAAATTAAAAAATCTTCATTTGCTCCACAGATTTTCCATGATGTGGCTTACAAGGCCAAAGACAGGAACGACCTGGTGGCAGGCATTGATGAGTTTCTGGACCAGGTGACAGTCTTACCTCCTGGAGAGTGGGACCCTTCCATCAGAATAGAGCCTCCCAAAAACGTGCCCTCTCAGGTAAAGCATTGATCAAAGTAAAGCATTTTGTACGCATTTATTGATTGGTTGTAACAAGGTAAATAGTTACTTTAATGAAAGAATACTTTTTGAAAGAATCCTCTCCGTTGATGCTACTCAGAAAGCTCTACCGCAAACTTATATGAACTATTTGAGGGACTGTTTAGAGTTTGACAGTCTTCATATATCACCGTTATTTCATAATGTGGTTGTGAGTCCCCCTCTGCTGAGAAATATAAACATCTGTGTTCTCCTCTAGTCTCAACTGTGTTGTACTCTGTGCTTTGATGCTGCTCCCCAGGGTTCTGCTCTCAATCCTCTCCAAAACATTAGTTACTTTTCCTCCCATAAGTTATTTTGGTCTACTTTGAAAATTCACCATCTTGTTTTGGAGAGAAATTTTGTTACATAACCGAAAGCGTGCTGCAGATTTTTGTCATTAGGTTCATGTGGTGAATTATTGAAATACCATTGTGCAATTAGATTGCTATACTGATGATGAACTCTGTATCAGAAACAGCCATGTTCATGCATAAGACGTCAATCATTTGGCATATATTAAGCTTGCTAAAAGTGTGTTGGTGTAGCATTTGGTGTCAACAAATGTCTCTGACTCAGTGCAGCTGACGCTTGTTGTTGTTCTTATGATGATGGCCAATAACAGACAGTTGACTGACAGTGATCTTAACAACACAGGAAAAGCGTAAGATTCCCCCTGTTCCCAACGGAGTGACAGATCTTGGAGAGTCGGAGGAACATGGAGGGCACGGTGGCCCTGAGCTCCAGCGCACTGGGAAGTAAGTGTTGCAAATAGACAGTGTGATTTGTTGTACAGCAATGAGCTCTCTTATCTCGTCTTTGTCCCTGTCTTCCTTTCGCCTTTAAGCTGCCTCAAAGACGCAAAATATAAACATAAACATAAAGTTAGTTCTGTGAAGAGACCAACAACCCTACTGGCCCATTATCATTCCTCACACTTCAACTCTTCAAAGACCTTTTGTTTGCATTTTAATTTATTAAGAGTTTAGATACTCCACCACTTGATCCCTCACATGCAGTCACATTCTTTAATATTACGTTGTTATATTATTTAGACTTATCCTCATGTACTTACTAAAGTTCTGTACGTAAGTACAGTTTTTGAGGTACCTGTACTTTACTTAGAATGTTTATAGAATGTTTCTTTATCTTCTACTTCACTACATGTAAACGTATCTGATAGCTAATGTTACTAGGGACAGATTACGTGCATTCATTTGCATTTTGTTTTTTTACAGAACACCTTAACAACATTTTCCCTCTCAACCACTCAACTGGTTTCATGTCATTAACTGTTTGAGGCACAAAGAGATCCCACTATCCAATATATAAAAAACTATTAGAAAAAAGTCTAAAAGTTATGTCAATTTGTGAATCATAACTTTAACAAACAGTAAAATGCTGCTTTACCATTGATGCATCTGTATTAACAATCTTAATGTCATTTATTAAAATATCTCACTGGGGCGACCTCTAGCTCACCCAGGAAGAGTGTGTTCTCTATGTATCCGACCTGCGGCCCTTTGCTGCGTGTCCTCTCCTCTCTTTCTCGCCCCCTTTCCTGTCTATCCAGTGTCACCATCGAATAAAGGGAAAAGCCCCAAAAAATAATCTTAAAAAAAACAACAATTAATCATAACATCTCACTCACATGGACCATTTCTGCAGAACCATTACTTTTACTTTTGATATATTTAGTACTTTTACAGTTAATGTAATGAAGTATATTTATGTTTTTGTATTTAAACTTTTAAATGGTCTCTGAAGTCCCGGGGTATGTATTCCTGTTTGAGAGTACACCTAGGCATTTAAGAATTAAAACTCAAAATGGACCGGTTGTTATTTTTGTTTATATTTCTTTGGTAAAAACATGTGAATAAAGTCTTGATATCAAGAACTTAATTTTCACATAATTGTATTGCACAAAGAGACAAGGAAAATATTAAGATTTGCAGATTGGATTCAAGATGAAAAAACATCATGCTGTCATCACCCAGAAATCCCCCAATGACAAGCAGTAAATTCTTGAACCTGAGCTGGGAACAATGAAACGATAGTGCAGTGTGCAGGGGTGTTAGGTGTACATCTTGGTGGTGAAGAGTGAGTGATGTGCTGCCGCTCAGCTGTGGTATGCTGCGGTAAAGGCTCTTATCACAGCTAAGATTGGCCCGAAGCTCAGTCTTAGCTATCAAAATCCTTCCATCCCCCAATCTCTCCACCACCTCCCGGGACATGGCATCGCTGCCTCAGATTGAAATAAGCATAATGTCCCACCTACTGTTGCCATAGCAACCACCTCCAGCTGGTTTGCCACAGTCTTGCTGCAGCAGGAGAGCCTTCTCACTGTTGCTGAGAGTCACTTAAAGATGGATGCACAAGTCCACAAATGTACACACATACACACACTAGCATGGATATAAACACATGCAACACAGGAGTAGGCAGTTTTTGTGCCCTTTTCAATATTTTGTCTTGTGGTTCACATGAGTAACAACAGAGGAGCTAGTACTCTCAGGAGCAAAAGAAGCTATGCTCGCACATTTGTTCAGCAGTGGAGAGAAGTACTGCCATACTGCAGTTGATAAGGTCCAAATGAATGCAGTAGTAGAACATGGTGCAGTTTACTTTAAGGGATAGTTTAACATTTTGGGAAATAAGCATAGTCATTTCCTTTTAATAAGTTAGATGAGAAGATTACAGTATTTATACTGTATCATGTGTTAAATGGACCTGTGTCGGCAATAAGGTTTTATACATATTAATGCCACTCATGTCAAACTGTTTAGAATGTTTGTGTTCACACAACTGCGAAGTGACATTTGTGGTTCCATATTAGTATATACCATTTTTGCATGTGATTCTTTCATACAATCCTTGTTTCACTACAGGTTTTTTGGCGGGTTCTTTATGGACATCAAGCGAAAGGCTCCTCACTACCTTTCTGACTACACAGATGCCGTCAGTCTGCAGTGTCTGGCCTCCTTCCTCTTTCTCTACTGCGCCTGCATGTCACCTGTCATCACCTTTGGAGGACTCCTGGGTGAGGCTACAGAGGGACGTGTGGTAAGAAGCAACATCTTTATTGCTTCCAAGGGAGTCTATGATCTTGGACTTAAGCTTGTTAATAATGTATTTTTTCGGCTGTTTAGGGCACACTGGAAACAAGTTGTGAACACAACGTTGACATATCACCTCGTCATTATACAGTCATAAACATTATATTCCAGAGAATGGAAAACATTTTTAGAAACAACCAAGGTCAGATGTTTTCTTGGAATGACATAACTCAGAACACAAGCTCTTTTTCACCCTGTATCCAACAGTTGACACGTCTTGATCAAAGGTACCTAGAAACTAGGGCTGTATTTTTTTGGTTTTTGCAATAACATAAAGGCAAATGTGATTTTAAATAAGGTTTGATTACTTCTGGAACTAAACCCAAAAGTTCCAGTAGCTCTTTGGCTCTCTATACCTGCTAAATTTCAGCATGTTAACATTGTCATTGTGAGAGTGGTGCCATGCTAGTGTTAACATTTATCTCAAAGCACTACTGTGCTTAAGTGAGTGAATGTTAAGCAGTTAAATCAGAACATCATTTCCTGTGTTCCCAGAGTGCTATTGAGTCACTGTTTGGAGCTTCCATGACTGGAATAGCCTACTCTATTTTTGCCGGTCAGCCCCTCACCATCTTGGGCAGCACTGGGCCTGTTCTTGTCTTTGAGAAAATCCTTTTCAAGTTCTGCAAGTAAGCTTTCATCTTTTTCTTGTTTTTTCAGTACTAATTGTGTTTTTGTTTATAGTAGAATATTTAAGTGTTGATAATGGATGTGTGTGCTGTCAGCTTGAGTGGGGGTGACCTGTTGAGTTGCTTATCCCTTTTATTCTTATGCATGTGTGTGTCCTGTCTCTCTCAGGGATTATGGCCTATCCTACCTCTCCCTGAGGGCCTGTATTGGCCTGTGGACCGCCTTCTTCTGTCTACTGCTGGTGGCCACGGATGCCAGCTCACTTGTCTGTTACATCACACGCTTCACTGAGGAAGCGTTCGCCTCGTTGATCTGCATCATCTTCATTTATGAGGCTCTGGAGAAGCTGATCCACCTGGGGACGCACTACCCTATCAATAAAAACAACAACCTTCAGAAACTAACACAGTACTCGTAAGTGCTCTTTTGAAATCCATAAGTGTGTTTTTTGTGTGTGTCTGCTATAGTTTTGGACTTTTGGATAAAGTTAGTAATTTGAAGCTGCATACTGGAATTTATCATAGTTGTCTGCCATTTTATAGAGGTTGTCAAAAAGGGGAAAGTTAAAGGGAGGGTGGGGGCATGGAGTGAAACAATAACTCTCAAAGCTCTTGAATTTCTTAAATTTAAACAAACAGACATGTACATACATATATTATACATATATTTTTAGATTCAGTGTGACCTACTCTTCCAGATGATATTTATTGTCTCTGATCATCTCTTATTAAAGTCCATCAATGTACTCAGAATTGTATTAAAAAGGATTATCAATATAACTCTACAATATTTCATATTTTTAAGTTTTCTTCAGCAAAATGTTATCCATTGATTGTTCTGTCCTTGTCTGTACATGCACGGTGAATATCCGGCAAAATTAAAGATATAGGCTTAAAGTCAGGGCTCAACTTGTAGTCCACAGATAACTAAGTGGGAGGGTGCTGTTGTATCAATTTTTTCTGAAGGAAAGGCCTACAGTGTCAGACTATTAAAAACAAACCTGTTACTCTATGGTTGCTTAGTTTAATAAAAAAAGAAGAAATAAAAACTCCAAAAAATAACATAACAACATGGACTACCACACACACTCAGTATCTCGAGTTCAGAAGCTATTTACTCAACCTTGAATTCAGAGGGAAGTCGATAAATGACCTGCAGCCACTTATTAAACATCTTTGGAAGATTATGAACTAACTAATGTTAAATATCCACTCTAAAACAATGTAACCCTTGAAGCATTCTGTGCTGAGCTTGTCATTGTTGTTGCAGTCCGTGCTGCAAGCACAGTGTATTCAACTTGGCACATTTGCACACACATGCTCAAGTGTTTTGCTGCATCATCAAACAGATGGTGATATGGTGTAGTAGACACACTGCCCAGTTTTCTCATAATGGGTTTGTTTTATGGTAAATAATCCCATGTTGAGTGTGTGTCAGGAGCATGATGCATTATCCCGTCACTTAAGCTGGTTGCTGGCCGATGTCAAGCCAAAAGCTCCTTCTGTGTTTTGTATTCTGATGTAGTGGACATCAGGGGATGCTGACATTTAGTTTAGTAAAATGCCAGCAAAATAAATCCTTTCATGTTGATGGCTCAACATGTTGGAAGAGGTATGAAATGAAGTGTGGAACATTAAGGACTGCAATTATTCTGCAATTATTCTACTCTGTCTGTCTGCCTGTCTGTCTGTCTGTCTTGGAACACTAAGAAACCCGTCAAATATTCACATTTGAGATGCTGAAAACTGGGGATTTAAGATTTAAAACAATTATAAATATCAATTAGTGGGACTTTAGATTACTAACACTAAAGAGACAATTGGCAGTATTTATACATGTTTTCTAATTGTAGTTACAATTTTTAATTATACAAAGCTCATTAGGTGTGTGTAAATTGGTTAGTAGTTATTAACCTCAACAGGACACAATATAGTAGGTTGACATTTGTTAGCCACCTAAAGGCAGTTGTTCTTACTAACTTTCTAACTATGGAATGTCCTGCTCGCTACAGGTCTTTGGAGAATAAATGTATGGTATTCTAATCTAATATTAGATGTTACATTGGTATGTGTACAATGCTGTGTATTTGTTGGTGAACATAAACGGTCCTCGTTAGGTGCCGTTTCTCTTAAGAACTGGAAGCCAAATTGTTTGTCCGTTTGAGTAAATGAATTAATTCATTTCTTTTTGTTTATTCATCTTTTTCTCTTATAAATATTTAAGAAAACTAAATAAAACAATATTCACCATAGGTGTGCGTGTGTGGAGCCCAGCGACCCCAGCAATCAGACTCTGCAGTACTGGGAGGAGAGAAACATCACGTCCTCCCAGGTCAACTGGACCATGCTGGAAGTCGATGTAAGGAACCCTTGCCATTCATAGTGATTTATAGCAAAATGGCTGTGCATAAGTTAGATAGAAATAAAGGTCTATGGCATTAAGATCCTTAGATCTTGCGTTCAGGTCGATTTATAATGATGGTTAAAGAATCCAGAGATGATCTGGGTCTGTATGCTGTTAAGAAATAGCAATCAAAGTGTAATCCTGAGTGAAGAGAAAAGGTTAACGCAGACAGAAATAGCACATGTGATCACAGTTGCTTACCTAGCTTTCAATAAACACAAAAACAAAATACCTTAGAAAGTTGGGGATATTTCTCACACTCTCTGGCACCATGTGGTGTCGCCCACTTTGCTTCACCAAGAAGCATTATAAGTCTAGGCAGGGATTAAGAAAATGTGGGCAGGATTTTCACAGGATTTAGCCGTGCAGAATAAACATGGAGAGGAAGTGTGAGGACTGGATTTTCACACTGTTAGACGCAAATAAGTAATGCCAGTGGCGGCATTCTGTTACTCCTACACAGGCTTGTAGACATATAGCAGCAAATAGTTTGAGAGGCACTCAAGGCCATTTGAATTGTATGCAAATGGTTGAATCATGTACTATTAAGATATTTAATGCAGAGGGTACTTTTTAAATCAATACTGAATGTGCTACATTCAGATTGCTCAGACTAATTCACCACTGACACCGACATCCATCATTGTCATTATCTCTATTGCCATTCTAATCATTTTTATTGGCATCATTATCACCATCACACTCATCATCATCATCATCATCAACACTGTGTCCTCTGGTGCCAGTAGGAGTGCGAGACGTTTCACGGGGAGTTTGTTGGCAGCGCCTGTGGTCCCCACGGCCCCTACATCCCTGACGTCCTCTTCTGGTGTGTGGTCCTCTTCTTCTCCACCGTCTTCTTGTCCGCCTTCCTGAAGGAGTTCAAGACAAGCCGCTACTTCCCCACCAAGGTATGTATCGCACCTTAGTCTTCCCTAAATAACGCACAAACGCTAGGTATGTAACGATACATCGCAAATCGGTTAAAATGTATATAAATGTGTAAAGATTTCAACCGGTTCAGATAAAAAATGAATCGCAATGCAATTTTGAATTGTCCCTGGGGCCTGATCCACTTTTGAATTAATTTGTTTTGCTTCAGCCTTCACTACTTTTTCTTAGTTCATTTCTTAGAAGAGATTTTTTTACTATGTTTTAAAAATCTAATTATTAAAAAAAAAAAAAAGCTTTATATTCAATGCTATTTCAGTTGCACTTTTCATTAGAGGACATGTTGTTTTGTACATTTTCTAGAGATAAGGGAATCATTTTTGGTCATTTGTCTCATTCTGTTGAAAAAATCGTGACAAAATCGCATTGTAAACTTAAAATTGTGAACCGCATTGAATCGTAAGTCAAGTATGTATATTTACTTACCTAACACTACTTCTTACCATCTTTTTAAAATCTTTTCATCAATTGTGTACAGCTGGCGCTTATAGAGTTCCTGTTTGGCACTGTCTGCTTCAGTAATTTTACAATCCTCCATTTACTTCTCATTTTGCTATCAGACTGAAATTTGTTTACAAGCCATGGCTTTGTCTCCGTCCGGGTCATTTTATATCAGCTATGCTGCAGAATCCTGCCGTCTGTGTGGCTTTTCTGTGTGTGCAATTTCTATGTTTTATCATTGCGATGACACTCATGAGCTAATGTGTGGCGTGATGCTGGCACACTAATTTGTAGTATACCAGCGCCACCCTGTGGTGATGAATAAACTGCATTCTGGCTGGTACAATTTTTAAATGTCTAAAGTCAGATAAAATATCTGCTAAAGAATCTTTTTTGGAAAGAGACATATAAAAAACAAAAAGAATAAAAAAATTGTCTACATCAACAGAACTAAAAATATCTTCATATTAAAGTCTGTAAAAAAAGATTAGCTGGGAGCTGTCACTACAGTGTGCACATCTCTTCTGTGACTTCAGCCTTTAGTTTGGTTTTTGATCCAACACATAAAGACATTTGACTACATTATATAAATGTATCATGGAATTTGTCTGAAGAGTGTGTATCTTGGTTTCCTCCAGGTGCGGGCCATAATCAGTGACTTTGCTGTCTTCATCACCATCCTTATTATGGTTCTTGTCGATTATGCTTTGGGGATCCCCTCACCTAAATTACAGGTCCCCAACAAGTTTAAAGTAAGTTCACATGAAAACTTCTGCATGCATCTGTTTGATTCTTTTATTTAGATCTTTAAAGCTAAAATGGCAAGTGAATGCACAAAAAATATGTAATTTAGATTTCATGCCAGCCATGTAATGCTATCATTTTTAACTGTGATATATGTTCATTCAACTTTGAAGTTTCTTTCTTGTTGCTCAAATAACAATTAGAAAAAAATGTAAGTCAAAGCATGTAACTAGAAATTTGTCTTAGCTCAGGAGGCTTATACTGTTGAATTTAATTTCAAAAGTCTAATTTCTACCTTTGTTTTGACTGTCCCCAGCCAACCAGGGATGATCGTGGCTGGCTTATAAACCCTGTGGGGCCCAACCCCTGGTGGACCACCATCATCACCTTCATCCCTGCTCTGCTCTGTACCATCCTCATCTTCATGGACCAGCAGATCACAGCCGTCATTATCAACAGGAAGGAGCACAAACTAAAGGTATTTAAAAAAAAAAAAAAAAAAAAAAAAACTTTATTCCAAAGTTACAAAAATAACCACATGAACATATCTTCTCTATCATGTTCTGTAAATCACAACCAATTCTCTGCCTCAATGAGCAATGTAGGTATTTGTAGTTATTGCCTACTTGTGCAACGCATGTGTTAATGAATTTCAATCTCCAGCTGCCTCTCAAAAATTAAATCTTAATAACCTAATAATGGAAAAATCATCTAAGTTAGATATGCTGTATCTTAACCCACTGTCCTTGTCTGGCCCCTGCAGAAAGGCTGTGGATACCACCTGGACCTGTTTGTGGTGGGGGTGATGTTGGGCGTGTGCTCGGTGATGGGCCTGCCGTGGTTCGTGGCAGCCACTGTGCTCTCCATCTCCCACGTCAACAGCCTGAAGCTGGAGTCGGAGTGCTCGGCCCCCGGAGAGCAGCCCAAGTTCTTGGGCATCCGAGAGCAGCGCTTCACCGGCCTCATGATCTTCACCCTGATGGGCTGCTCCGTCTTCATGACTTCTGTGCTAAAGGTCAGCGGATAAACGCCAAAATATACAACCACACACATCATTTTACAAATATTGTCTTTCAAGTTTATATATATATATA
This sequence comes from Etheostoma cragini, assembly GCF_013103735.1. Taxonomy (NCBI): domain Eukaryota; kingdom Metazoa; phylum Chordata; class Actinopteri; order Perciformes; family Percidae; genus Etheostoma; species Etheostoma cragini. The sequence goes on from NC_048430.1 coordinate 2,259,150, forward strand.
TATTAAAAAATAGTTTTAGTCCTGATCTTGAATATTTATGTCTGTCTGCAGTTTATTCCCATGCCTGTGCTTTATGGAGTCTTTCTGTACATGGGGGCTTCTTCACTCAGAGGCATTCAGGTGAGCTCTGAATATTGCCTGCTGGTGTTTTTTTGGAAGATTTAATGGAGAAGAGATACAGGAATTTATTCTTGCATGGATGTCTGTGTGCTTCTGTGCAGTTCTTTGACCGTCTGAGGCTGTACGGCATGCCGGCCAAACATCAGCCAGACTTCATCTACCTTCGTCATGTCCCGTTGAGGAAGGTGCACCTCTTTACCATCATCCAGCTCACCTGCTTGGTCCTGCTCTGGGTCATCAAGACCTCCAAGGCTGCCATTGTATTCCCCATGATGGTAACATGTTTTTTTCTGTGTATGCAAGTACACTTGTGTGCTTGATGTTTCTGATTGGTTGATATCTGTCTGTTTCTGTGGCATCAGGTCCTGGCCCTGGTGTTCATTCGTAAGCTGCTGGACTTTGTCTTCACCAAGAGAGAACTGAGTTGGCTGGATGACCTGATGCCAGAGTGGAAAAAGAAGAAATTGGAGGATGCAGCGGAAGAGGTGTGGTACTCAACAACAGTGTAGATAACCAAATGTAAACTCTGACTTAAAATGCCTACCACTGCAGCGACAAAGCTGCTATCCATGCAGTGTTTCAGATTTTCTCTTTTTTCTTTTCTCTTTTTCAGGAGGAGCACAGTATTATTGCAGAGGAAGAAGGCATTGTACAAGTGCAAATGGAGGGACCCTACAAGTAAGTAATTTTGATTTTGAATCATATTCTACATTGAAGATGTCCAAACTTCTCAGCGGTGAAAAGTTCCTGTCAACTGCTGACTTGTTAATGTGTGACTTTTGTTAGACTTGAAGGAATAGTTTGACATTTTGTTAAATAAATATATGTATTTTCTTGTTCGGGGTAAGATGAAAAGATTGATACCACTCTCATTCTTTACACTAAATATAAAACTATAGCTGGTAAAGAAATGGTCAAGAAACCTTATTAAACCACACATTGTTGTTTTCACATTTCTGTTTGGATTAGACAAATGTGATTGTATCTGTTAAATACTGAGCCGTTCAATTATTGTTTTAGAAATCCTACAACAGGTAGTTTGATGCGAGCAGCTCCTTATCAGTCTTGCTTGCTTTGTGTTTTTGAAGGAGTGACCCAGCCACAGTGAACATCACTGATGAGATGTCTAAAGGATCTTTCGGAGGTGTGTGGAAGAGTGTCAGCCCTGGTGAGAAGGAACCAAGCGCTAAAAGGTTAGCCTCATAATTCACATTACTTTCAGATATCCATATCAGTATCTCTGTATTCTGTATCTTTGACGTTCCACTTCCGGGATTGCTCCACTGGTGCAGGAAATTCTGCTGGATGCATGTACTGTATTTTCGCCAATATCTATTTACTTCCACTCCTTGTGTTGGAATTTTAAACTTCGGTGGATTTCTGAGAACTATGGTTAACTGCTCCTCAAGTTTCTGCAGGATAAAACCAGACAGCTAGCTAGAATATCTGTCCAATCTGAGTTTTCTCTTGCACGACTATTTTACAGTGGCTCCAAGCAGAGCTTAGCGACGCCCACAACCATTGTGATTGGTTTAAGGAAATGCCAATAAACCAGAGCACTTTTTTCTCCCATTTCGAAAGGCTGGATGGACTAGTGAGCGTGGATGGTCTGGTAAAGCGAGACTAGTATACATCTAGAGACTAGTATGCATTGCTTTGAGGGCTTGAATACCACAATGCGCAGAGACTTACTGATTCCAATGTAGTTTGCAGGGTCAAAAAATGTTAATTTCAATTGAAATATGGTTTCTTAATCCCTATTCGCACAGGACAAGTATTACCAGGCGACGTCACGTAATTTAGAAATTACCCCCCTACGCCTGTTTTTCCTGCAAAGTCTGTATCTTACTTGTATTTATTTGTATCACGAGAGGTCCCCAGGTAATACTAGTCCCATGCAAATAGTACTTTTGGGCGTTAAAGCAAGCAGTGGCAACTGTTTATTAGCGAAATGTTATGGAACATTTACTTTTTATTTTTCCAGGAAACTGAGGCGCTAATATGTTTATATAGAAAGGTTTTATCTCAGTGAAGCCGTGCCTTCACAAATTTCCCACAGTGAAGACTAACATTGTGTCTCCTGCCTGCCTCTCTCATTCCATTTCACCCTTAAGCTCCCCTTCCTAACCTCTCAGAAGCTGATATATCCCAACGGTAAGTTGTTCCCATTCCCTGTCAGCATGGAGTGTCTTCTATTTACTGCTTATGACTGTTGATTGCTGCATGATGAAAACTGTGTTAGACTTTGTCTTATGATTCAGTGATGGTAGTTTTCTCAATAAATAGAGAGATAAGTTAGTAACAAATGGAGGTTGATGAATTGACAGCACAGCATTGCCTGGGTGTGCATGTTACTTCACGGATACATTTTATAACGTCCTTTGCATGTTGTAAAAGTTGTAAAATTGATTGCTTTATTTCTCATTTTTCCTTAAGTCGTAGCTTATTTTACATTTCAATGTCACAAGATATTGAAGAGTTAGGGCAAACTGCTATGACATATTTGCATGCTGTGTGATCTGCATTGCATCTGCACCTGTGTCTAGAATTAGCTTTTTGTCTATTTTATACTTCTTATACTTGGTTTACATTTTTTGTTTCTTCGTGCAGCTGTGGCGGTGAAAAGCGACACAAGCGCCGGAAGCATGAGAAGAGCTTGGACAGGGAGACAAGTTTGTGATGACATGTACTGGCAGTGCCACTGAGCTGTCTTATCAATAGATCAAAAAACAAAAAAACTGTACCGTGCCACACACAACCACCTTTGTTCTGTGCTACACTGTGTTTTTGTCATGTAAGTCTGTGTGCAAGTTGTGTAAAACAAAGAATTTGTTAGAAATAGTATAAACACAGACTCATGTGTGTTCTTTTTCTATGTATATCAATGTTTGGTGATACAAGCGCACGGAAAGAAGTCAGAAATATATGACACTGACAATAACTGCTGTGTCCATGGGCCAACAAATTTTGAACAATTTTTAAATTTACTTTATTTGTATTTTGTATTTTTTTATATTTTTCCAACCGTTGTGAGTTGTCCTTTTAAAAACCTGCCACAGCAAACTGCCTATGTGTGGGTTTTGTGTGCAGTATTTAATGCCGCTATTGACTTGATGCACCTAAAAATTAAATCTTTGCCAATATTAGTCTATTTCATGGCACTTAACAGAGTTGGCTATACAGCAAATCTATTCATTTTTTGAAAGTATTATATATACATTTTATATATTCTGTATATCTAAATGTTTTTGTGACAGTGACAGCTCATATCACGCCAGAGTCTTCTCCATCGCTATTTTACAAATAAATGTCTCTCCTCCAGTAAAGCATGTCCCCAAACGAGTTAAAGGAATAGTTTGGCATTCAGGGAAATACCCTTATTTGTTTTCTGTTAGAGGAGAAGATCAAACAAAAACACAAATGTAAAAACCTCATGTTTAGTTGCGATTTCTTGGAGCTAGCAATAGCGTTATATTTAGCATACAGAATGAGAGAAGAAATTGGTCTTTTCATCTAACGCTTGGCAAGAAAGAGAATAAGGATATTAACCAAAAATGGTTAATGGTTAACCAAAAAACTATTTCCTTGAGGAAAGTTCACTTTGGGGGCAGTTTATTGGAAAACATTTTCAAGCCAGCATTCCTGCATATTTCGTAACTTTCAGTACATGTACTTTAGCTACTTGGCCTTGGCTTTTTAAAATCTCAACACATTAGCAAATGCAGACGTAGGGTGATTGTTCAGAAAAATCTGTTTTCCACCTGCATACTCTTTCCCATCTTGTCAGTAAGTGTCATCCATGGACATGTGATCTCCTATCCAAATGACCCTCGATGTGTTAGCATCTGAAGCTAATTGTTTAAAAAAAAAAAACACCAAAACACCTGCATGACGGTGAAACAGACTTGACTTGTCTCGCTGCAGGACCATGGTTACTTCTAGAGATGCAATAATACCTTTTTTTTCTGGGAAGGGAAAAATGTAATAAACGATAAAGAGTCTTAACAATGTATAATACATAGTATATTTTAATCATGTAAAATGTTACTAATATGTTACTAACATGAAGTCAGTGTTGAAGGCAGGTTTTTGTTGTAGATGTTCTTTTCCCATTGTCTAATTGATGGTTCTAGTTGATTAGTTAAACTAAGAGGTCAGAATTATATCGATATCAAATATTATGACCACTTCTGTGTGGAATTCTGCCTTAAATTTGGTAGTGATAGCTGTACACTTTCTGTTTAATAAATTAAGTCACCTGTATAGAAAGCTATCAGTTCAGATCTGTTATCGTGATTGGTTTCTAATGGGAAAGAGGCTGAGCGAGTGAGTAAAAATAAAGATCTTCAACCAACTCTGCTGTAATGTGGTAATTTACTGATCCCTTTAGAGGTCAGTGAACATGATAGTTCATTCTAACTGTACTACTATGTATTCATATTTTAAAAATGTAAAGTTGTTTTATCCAAGGCAGAAGCTCCATGTCTTTGGCCCCGTTGGGGAAAGGGAGCCAGAGGGCACTCTGGGGCCAGAGGCTGAAGCTTCTTTAGCCTTTGTATGGCAGAGCTACAGGAGAGGACTGGCTCTCTGACACATGAGGATGCTGCTGTGTATGCTCCCAGAGACCACTCTCTTTGTTTAAAATGAATGCATACATCCAAAATAGTGGGAGAACTGTGTGAAGACAGGCCTGTTTTGGGTTGTGCTGATCACATATGAGGAAAACTAGAACAGACTTGGACTACATGAAAGTACTACTAAGAGAAGATAATCGTGTCATAAACAAATAAGTGATGAAGTATTCTTGTTTATGTTAGGATAATGATCCATGAAATCCATATTCTTAAACCAATAAGATTTACATTATTCTGAAATGGGCCAATCTGCAAAATACTTGCTTTTGCCTACAAAAAAGAAAAGAAAAGTTAACCAGTTTATTTTAACTCAATCCCACATATGTTCTGTGCCAAATACTTCGTAGATAATCAGATGTGGATTAATCTGCTGCTGGAGTAATGTTTGATAAAAACTATGCTGTAGGAAAAATTACTGATTAAAAAGGAGTTGGCAGGCCAGAGGCCAAGGTTTTTTGGTGCTGACTATCCCTATGTCCCAGAGTCCAGCTGGATATCGTTATATGTCTTTCACTATTGCTCTCTCACCTTATATCCATCCATCCATAGTAGCATCTTGCTACTATGTCTAAATACCTTCGTATAAAAAGCTGAAAAAATACTTAAACTCTTGTGTATCACTAGAGACATTCAGGCGGTGTTGATGCCCAAGGCATACTCGTGTGTGTGTGTGGGTGGGTGGGTGTGGGTGTGGGTGTGTTTGTGCGTGTGTGTGTGGGTGTGTTTCTTTTTTTAATTTTGAAAGTTCAACTTCAGCTTCTAGAATAGGTTTATAATTAACTGTTTATTTAAAAATAATGCCACAAACGCACACTGAAAAACTTTAATTTGCAGAGCGGATTAATAATATGCAATGAAAACCACCTACACTACATGTTTTTTTTAAAGGCCTACCTGAGATTTCACTTTTTGTGTTCTTGATTTCACTTTAAAAATATAGAAAACAATTTAAATTTGTAGAAAAAATATGTCCTTAATTCCGTTTCTTCTCTCTGGTTGCACCATAAAAACTATGGAAGAGTAGTAGTTTTTGTATCTTTGCATCACATACAGTAAGTATTTAAAATAGTGTTGACATTACAACATGCAAAGCAGTATGGCTTTCTATTCCTCCTGTATATGGCTTTGTGTGCAGAACACATAGGGAGTCCTGTAGGAGTGTCTTATTGGTCCTCTTGTCTTTTCTTACTGCAAAAAGAGAGAAGATCACAATCATGCCGAAGCTAGCATTTCCAGCAATTATCATTTCAGCTATGTGCCTTGATTTTACCTCCACCCTGAAGGCTTGGAGGTCATGACCCAGAGTAAATATTCCTTGGCAGCCATCGAGTCCAGCACCTTGTTCACATCACTGGTGAAGCTCCCATCTACATGCCTCTTGCTGAACGCCTCACCGCGCCTGTCCGTTTCAGATCTGAGTAGGTACACATGCACACAATGTAAACACTGCCCATTAAGGGTCAGTAACCCCACAATGTGGACACCTGCCATTTAAACTCTACTATTTGGCCTGCAGTGCAGCAATAGTCAAAAATCATCCTTTTCATTTAGATAATTCTGATAAGTGACTACATTGTGTTGCTTTGATCAATCCATGATTTGTTCATTGTCCACTGGCATGTTATGTATCAAAAAGAATCATTGCACGCAATCATCACACAGTAGTAACATATCAATCAACACAGTGTGAAAAGTTCAGGTGATTTATTTTTAGCACAACCACAAGGGACATCGAGGGGAAAAAAGCAAAGAAAGGAAAAAGTGGCACATGAAGCTGTTGATTAGCTCTTTCTCTCTGACTCAGTCTCTCTTGTCATGGTGGAATCAGACACAGGCAGGCAGGCTGTAAGGGGGTTTGGTACAGTAGGAGGAGGAGAGGGAGGAACAGCCTACTCTCTTCTGACTTGTCCAGACTTGAGCCGGTTAACAAAGTCTTTGATTGCCTGATCCTTGAGATAAGCGCTCACGTCGCTGGTGAAGGTCCCATCTGCGTGGCGCTTTTCTTCAGCACTAAAAACACACAGTGAGGGAAATATTTCATATTATTTTTAAAGTTTTAAAAAGCTGAAGAGTCTGAAGCAAAAACCCGATCAGTGGAATACATCCCTGTTTATCAGTGGTCGAAAGTACTGTAAAGTTCAATTTTGAGGTGTACTTTACTTCAGCATTTCCTTTTAATACAACTTTAAGTACTTTACTGCACTTCAGAGGGACATATTGTACTTTTTACTCTGCTAAATTTATCTGGCAGGCATAATTACTGGTCACTTCTCAGATTACCATTCTAATGATGTAGTAAGCTTATAAAAATCAATGTATGCGAGTCTATATTTGTGTAGCAGAACTCTGTTTTTCTTCTACTGTCTTTCATTAATCATCACCCGACCACTCAGATTTATCCTGTGACCCTTTGGAGGGCTTGATCCTTAGGTTGGGAACCAAACTAGCCATTGCTTACTGTACATTGGGTAGGTAAAATAAGGCACAGGGTATATTTTACTGCAAAATGAGTACATTTACTTTACGTAGTAAGTACATGTATCCAATAATACTTCTGCACTCATGTAAGATTTTGAATGCAGAAATTTTAGTTTGGAATAATTTTACATTGTTGTACTGGTACTCAAGTGATACATCTGAGTGCTCCTTTCACACCTGCTGTTTAGCCATCTAAAAGTTAATTGTAACATCCTGAGCTTTAATTTAACCAGTGTTTGATTATTTAAGCCATATTGCCAAACAAGACGAAGCTTTTTACAATAAATTTGTATGATAGTTTTTAGAATGGATCCCACACTGACCCGCTCCTCTTGTTGTTCATCAGCCACCGAACAAAGTCCTGCACCTTCATGTCCTCCAGGTATTTGCTGTAGTCGTTTGAGAAAGTTCCCTCCGAATGTCTCTTCATGTTCGACAGCTCCCTTGGCTCATCCACTAATGTGTCGTCTGCCTCAAAGCTGCAGTGCAGGAGAGAGAACACAGTTTGACAGTTGCAATCCCTTTGAATATAAGGGATAGGTTTGCATGGAATTCTCCAAAACACTCAAGATGATGCCAACGAATCGTATGTAAAATGCATCTGTATCTTCCATACAAACATTCACCACAGGTGTAAAGCCGTATCAACTTTTCATTTTCTATTCCATCTCCCATTTTGCTTTGCTACAATTTGTTTTTTTGCCCAAATGTATTTATATTTATTAATTTGATAATCCACATTTTCAGCATCATAATTCTTGAACTTGTACAGTAGCCCCTATCATCACTAGATTTAATTCTTCAAATTACGTTTTGTCTTTTATCCTTTTTATCTGGGATACATTCAGGGTTTTTGAAGTAACAACATTTCAGCTTTTGTTGTCATGTTCCCATCATTTTTGCAGATTTTGGATGAACATGCCTAGCGTACAAATTTAGAGTTTAACCTGAAATGAGCCCCCATTAGCACAATTTGAACTGTGAGCCAGTTGGTTTTGGGACATAGAATCTTCTATTTCTCTACACAAAGTATGACGTTTTATTGCAGAGCTCCTAAAAGTAGTTAAACCTGAAACATCATTAATTTAGATGTGATTTCTGTACCTTAATTGGTCCTCAGCCTCCTGTAGAACCTGCCAGCTGCTCTGGACAAAGCCAAGAACCAGAAAGATACCAGCAAGGGAGTGAATGCTTTTCATGGTTATAACCTACACAGACACACAGACGCAGAGGTTTCATATTGGATCAGGCAGCTAAAGTTAAAGTGCTTTGCTGTTGCAACAAAACACAACTCACCTTTTCTTTTTTTCTTCTTTTTCTTCTTTCCAAAGAACAGTGCTGTTAGTTCCTCTGCTTGTTGCTGTCTCTTACCCTCCAATCGAACTCTATGGGCTTATATACTGTTATAGGAGAAGGAGGATGGATCTGCTCAGGTGGGTCAATTTTACCACTCTGCCTGGTCCACCTGTTACTCTCAACCCATTAGACACGGGCCCCGTCACATCGGCCAAATCAACAAGCCAAGCATTTGTTCAGCAAGGGAGATGCTATTCATGCGTGAGGCCAGCTGGTACTTAGGTGTTAAGATCAAACAAGCACAGCTCATCCTGGTTAACAGAAAGTAGGGAAGACGCTTTAATGTGCTACTGTGTCATCACAATGGGAAGTGATAGTGTGCTGTCATATCTGGAAGGTGAGTCAGTATTTGTGAGTTCTTTCCGATCAAATATAAAAGATGAGGAATATTGACCATTTATTTCATCAGTGGCAGTTAACTCCATTTTTACAAGGGCCATAGTTCAGCAAAGATGCTCTATAAAAGTATGAATACATAACAATACAGTAAATCTTGAATTTGACTCTCACATACACTCCCGTGTATTTTATTTGTTGAAAAATATATATTAGCAGTGTGTCAAGGCTGAAATAACACTATTTCTCAGTTGAGATTGCCAAAACATTTCAGTGGATCCAAAAATTGTCAGAAATTGAACTTTTCTCCTTTGTCTGAAATCATTTTACACATAAAGCCCAGTAACTACTTGCCCTCTCAACCACCTCCCCTTCTCAAAGAAATATAAGATGGAGTTTGGGTATTTTTGAGCATTTTCGCCATGACACTCCTCCATAACCTTTACTCTAACAAGACTGAGCCTGCTAGCAGCTCTGCGAGGCTGTACTCAGACACAGTGGTGTTCTGAGTTACTGTAAATTGTAATGGGAAAATGTTTTCATATGTCATTCTATACTATGCATGTGTTGAGTATTCATATAGTTGTTCACATGCTTTTCAGGGTGTATGACTTTTGAATCTCTCTTTATGTGTCCTCCCTGAAGGAGAAGACAACTTATAGTCTTTGCATTTTTCCTCCAAGGACAAATGCAACAAAGTCCGACAGAAACAGTGTTCCAGAGTTTTGGTTATCACAGCAGGCCACCACAGCCTATCCAAGACACAAGTTGTTCTTTTCCAGCTAAGATAGAACGACCAAACACATAAAGACAAAACAGCTCCAATTTGTCTGCCTGGGAAGATTAATTGTTATACTAAGATTAGACTGTTCTCCAAACAAGGTCTTCTTTTCTCTGGGGGCCCGGGATATAAGGCAGGATATGACTGATGTACAGTTGTGAGACACTTGTCAATCTGTAGCCGAAGTGTGCATAGTGAAAGCCGTTCTCGTCATTTGATTGTTCTCTGCAGAAAACAGTTAAAACTTCACTTTCAAAGACCAAACCTTGATTCAGTTTTGCAGTCTGTCTTTATTTTGTTTCAACAAAGTCTCACTTCCAACAAATTCCTCTCTCGCTGTACAAGAAACTTCCACGACAAAATGCTAACATCAGCATGCCAAATTACTCACAATAACATCTGATCTTTTATCTAAGTAAAAATACTAATACCATACTGTAAAAATACTCTATTACAAGTATTCAAAGAGTTCTCATTGTTGAATTCTTTATTTTTTGAAACAATTATTACATCAGTCAACAATCTATAACATTTTTGTAAAATTGATGAAAATTACTTTGGTGCATTACATTTATGTGCATATTTCAATACATTACTATAAAAACTATGTTCAAGTAGTACAAGTAGTTCACTTATAGTAGTACACTTTCATATCATTACTGTAGCCTATATCTTGATGCCCAGGTCAAATATAGTTAAATTCACAAAACTTTGAAAAGAAATACATATTTAAAGTATTTGTGGTACAAGTAAACATGTAAGTTATCATTTCCAGAGAAGCACTTTTTTTTCTGACTGATGCATGATAAAATTTAACTTAATGGCATTATGACTCGGACCACTTAGTACTTTTCTGGCATTTGAAGAACTGAAAACGTAATCCCAATTTTTTAGTTTTATTCACATGAGGTTGTGAAAAGAGATATTTGTAACCCAGAGGACTTTATGCAAAGCACCTCTGTAGGAAGTGACTCATGTGGGTGTAGACGTGTTGATTGGCCGAGCCGCCAAGCCCATGATCCTTATCTGTGTACCACTGAAAGAAAAAGGACAGATGTTGGGATGTTGGGTGACTGCACTTCTTATTGACAAAGTTTTTTAAAGACAACAAGGTTAGCTTGCCCCTCCCTCCTCCTTCTCATCCCATCCCATTTCCCCACCTCCTGTGGTTCTGTGCACTAACCCCCCAACCTCCCAACCCACCCCCCCGAATCCTTCTTGTTGGTTATTGGCTGTAATGCTGGAAGACTGATCATGTTTGATGGTGCACGTTGGCACAGTTTACTTTTGTTGGCATTTGTGGAGCCTTGGCTGTCTACAGAGACCACGTTTTTTTGTACAGGGGACAGGCAGCTAGCAGATAGTGAGGAGATGTTTGCTGTATGTGACAAAAAAAATGCTGTAGCTTAAAAAACGTGTTATAGCACCCTAAGTCTTCCAGTCATTCCAATTTGGATTTTCAAGATAACTTACCATCGCCTCAAAATCCACCTGCTCGTCTACTAGAGCTTCAGAGATCTCGGCTGCCTGCTGGAAATGAACATTGTCTAGAAAACACAACAAAAATCAAAACAAAATAAAAAATCAACAAGGTTCTCAATGCAATCCGCCCATTTTAATCAAGAAAGGTCACTAAAGACTTGACGACTGACTTTTCCAAAATACCACTTCAACTGTCACAAATGGAGAGAGTTTGATCTGATGGTAGTGCTAGATAGGTCGACAAAATCCTAAATCCTAAATTGTGGAACTGCATAACTCACCATCAGCTGTTCCATGAACCAGAAGATACTGCACTGAATGGAAATTCTTGGCTCTGGCAGTTACTGTTGAGTTCTGCACAAAATCAGATTTTTGTGTATTGGTGAAAACAGCCAACAGCATGTATAATGACCGTCAGATACAAGAGACGGTCATAACATCACATAATATGTGTGAAACTTACAGTGTAGGCAAGAGAATTCTGTGAGGGCTCCATCATGTAACGCTCTGTGTAGATGGAATCTGGAAATGACAAATAGATCATGTGTGCCATTTAAATTATTGTGTTAGGTCTGGGAGGCTGTCAACATCAAGAACGTGCTTAAAAAGACAAACAAAATACCATAATATTCCCATTTGGACACTGGAGCAACTGCCATTCCACATTTAAAAACTCCACTTCCTGATCCCAAGACCATTGAAGTCACATATCCACCATAAGACTGTGAAAACAAATTCAATTCTGTAGCTCATCCTAGCCCTTTAATAAGACCAAGCACACTGACAGCACGGTGAAAAAGAGTAGAATAGAAGTAGCACATTTCAGGACAGTTTTAATACAAGTTGGTAAGAACTTACCCAGCCCCAAATAGCAACTCTGTCTTTGTCTATGAAGCCCATTTTGATGAATTCCCTAAAATGTAGACAAGACAATTATCTCAATAAGGACAGTACATTACAAGAATGAAGATTGGCCTTCAGATCATTACAGTAACTCGATGATGCTTATGCCATTTCCTGTGTGTATGTCTGTGTACACCTGGGCGCGTTTCAACCACAGAAACAAGTCAGATCCAGTTTTATCAAGCTTTACTGGGAAACAGAGGGTCAAGCTGTTTGTTCGAGCGAAGATGCATTGTCTTGTCTAAAATGGTCCTTGCTATCCTTACCTGGCTGCTGTTATCTGATCTTCCACCTCATAGGTTCCCAGACCTTTGTAGATTGCATGCATTAACTTGTCGCCTTGGTAACCGCTTCCTCTTCCGTCAAAGCTTGCGACGATGATTTTCTCAGTGCTGGCCAGGTAGGTGGACCAGCTTACCCTGTAGATGAAGTCTGCTTTCTGACTACAAGGACCGGCATACCTGGGAGGGCAAATCAGGATCAGTTTATGAACTCTTTTGAAAAGCATTTTTAATTAAGTTTTTTATATTTTTATTTTTTTAATAAATTCTTACACATCTATTAGTAAAGGGTATTTCTTGGATTCATCAAAGCCTGGGGGCAAAAACATCTGATACCAGAGACCTGTCGAAAACAGCCGAGATGTAAATAAAGTATTCCCAGTTAGTTAAAAATAGCGTTAAAGAAAAACTTTATTACTTTAAATCACTATAATTCACTTACTATGTCCTTCAAATGTGATGGAGGCTCGGCGCATACTGGGCATTTGGATGTCAGATATCAGGCTGCGAAATTCTTTATTGTCCTCCAAAACATTTAACTCTACGAAATATAGAAATATAGAAGTCTCATTCGAATAACATTTTCTCCTCCTTGTTACGATTGTTAAATTGAATTTCAAATTTGTGGATTACCTTTATTTTCCCTGTTATCCATGAGAGCATAGTAAGGAATGCCAGGACCTTTGTGTAAAAGTTCCAATTAAATTAGCTTTTTTACATATTTTTAAATGTAATATTTATAGAAAAATAAGCAATAATTAATATGTTACAGAATATATCAATAATACAGACAGTGGTATATGGAAAAAATAAGAGGCATATGAAAAAATAAAATAAACTGACCACTGCAGCTCATACGGTAGAAGGAGGCATTGTGGCTAAAGTAGGCAGAGTTATACTGACAGTCTTCTCCACGCAATGCACAAGTCAGGCAATCAGTCGCTTGATTGGTCAACCTGACACACACACACACACACACACACACACACACACACACACACACTTTAAGTCTGAAGAAATGCTTTCTAATCAAACATTGTCTTTAAATAAAACACAAACGCTACAATAATAAAGACCCTTACCTGTAAACATGCCTTGTTCCTGGCTTGCCCCCTTCATTACTTGAATAATAGCTGTGAAATAATTGGTATAAATGAGAGAGGTGGAAATTTCAGACTGTAGTAAAGAAGGGATTCAGCTTATGGGACTTAACAGTTGTGTCTCTAACTCCATCATAACTTAGCAACAATCTCAACGTTTCCAAAAACACACAAAATGTTTGGGAAAGTTCATAAAGTGATGCATCCAGATCTTGAATATTTAAAGTTTTAATAAAGCATTGTAAATAGCAGCACAATTATAATACACTGTTATGCCCAATTTCTTTTTTTCACAAGAGACTTACACACTATCCGCAGTTACTTTCAAAATGTCAATGACTTCCCATTCTCCAGCGGTGATTGCTTTAGCTGTGCCCTACATGATGAGTCAGAACAGAATGTGTGTAAGTAACACGCTACGGAAAAATATGGATGATATAAAGTCTTAAAAAGAGCTTCTTTTGCTAATGTGATTCTGAAATGAGTCAGTCTACCTACCCCGAGGACATGATGGATGTGCTTGTACCCTTTAGTGTCGCTCATCAACAGGTAATAGCTGTTCTTGTCTGCGGCAAAAACGGGTTCTGGTGGAGAGAACTAGGAAGAACAAGTACTGTATATTATGATCATATATTCTCCTACTGCTGTACTTTGTCGGTGGCTCTCAACTACACGCCCGTTCATTTCTACTGAGAATGTAAAACTTTAAAAAACAACTTACACATATACAGTTTCACAAAAATAAATAAATAAAAGGTTCAGCAATTTCTGGAAACAGCTGGAAAATGGTGCACGTGTTGGAGACTATTTTGGTACTGGTGCTCTAGTGAGTATGCCTGACAGCAGAGAGGTATGTGTGGGATTGAGTCACAATCAACTACAGCATGCAACAGTGTGGCTCACTGATGTGTTTTCAATCAATTTTGGACAACAATGGATCTCTTTGGCAGAGTGGAGGAGAAACACCAAGCTTTGGACAGACATGCAATATTTGTGGGTAGTTAAAGTCATTGTTGTTTTTGATCTTTTCAGGGAATTTATAAAGAGAAAAAGAATGTCCTTTAACAGTATGTTGGACTTACCCGTCCAATCCAACCCGTGGGACTGTGTACCTCCAGATGCTGTAAAAAGGAATACAATAGGTTTTTACATCTGCACTAAGATATATTTTATTACAGTATATCAGTCTTGTCAGTCCAAACAATAAGAGACGTTGCAACACAGAGATACATTTAGACAACCTTTTGCTAACATTTGCAACAATTTTGACTATGGTCAGTAACAAAACAGATAAAAGCAATGTTTGTGACATTGAGCTAAGAAAAAGAAATGTCCATGATCCAGCATTGTCAAGTTTAAATGGTCTTGGTATGTTCCAGGTAGCTTAAAGGATAATTGCATACACGAATTTCAGTCTGCCTGAAAACAATACTCAGATGTCCATTTGTACATTGCAAGTGTTATTGGTTGCTGCATGTGTCTCTGTTGTCCATACATTGGAATAGTTTAGTCATGCTAGCAGCATGACTCTATGGATAGCAATGTCAGTTGGTCCACCACTTAGGTCCAGCGTCAAATATATCAAGAACTGCTATTGGATTCTCATAAAATGTAGAAACAATTGTGGTCTCTTATCCGCCCTTTCAGTATAAAAAATGCTATAGGAATTCATTGTTATTTAAATGGGTTGCTTCTCTGTGTGATGCCAGTGCAAAATTTCCATCTAGTAAATTGTTCTAGTGTAGAAAATCACGATTTACCTCAACAGGATCCCACTTAACTCCACTAAAATTGTAGATTTGAAGGATGAGGTGGTTTTGTACTCTCTTCAGCCATTGAACAGCTATTTGTTCATCCATCACCCATGTTACAGTGGCCAAGTAGTGCTCACTGAGGACAAGAAAAAATGAAATACATTATTACAAAGGTAAGCTCCTATCTATTTATGATTCCATTCCCTGAAAGCAGGAGGATGTGTTACTCATATTTGGTGCAATTTTAACCATTTTTTTTTATCACTTGAGAACTGATAATAATTGTCCAAATTCTCCTCACAATACCAAATTAAGACACCCAGACCTTGAGGAACACCATAGATTACATTTACAATACATATTTTGGTGATTGGATGGCTAGCACTTCTGTTCTGGAATCTGCTCAGACACCCCCTTATTGCCAATATCCAGTACCTAGGGACGCCATACAGCCGCTTACTTGCCTAATTTGTAGTTTAAAGTTTCGTTAGGCTCACAATAGCTAATTTTATACAGTGAGAGGAGACTCATGGGTACCAATAAAACCCTTTTTCATGAAGATATCTCAAGGTGAGAGGTCAATGGGCCCCTGTGAAAATGGCCATGACAAGCCAGTCTGACATGGCACCACTGGGTTCCTTAGATTAGCAAGTTTCATATGACATAAATATCTTCCCTCTGTTAAAAACTGAAAGAGTGGGCACCCAGATAGCTCAGTTGGTAGAGCGGGTGCCCATGTATAGAGGTTTACTCCTCGACGCAGCTGGGCGGGGTTCAAATCCAGCCAGCGGCCCTTTATAGCATGCCACTCCCCTCTCTCTCCCCTTTCATATCCTCAACTGTCCTATCAAATAAAGGCCTAAAATGCCACAAAAATAATCTTTAAAAAAAAAAAAAAAACTGAACGAGTAGGCCGGGCCCACTGGCAGGTTGTCAGATTGTTAATATGTTAACAGAAAAATATATACGGTGTTTTATTACCTCGTGCTGAGTGAGTCTGGGACAACAACTTCAGTAATTGTTGTGTTGTCAGTGTCTACAACAAACAGTTTCACAATAGGGTTGGGAGTACCTGGCTGCACAAGAAAAAGACTGTAAGAGACATATACAACAATGCAATGATCCCAATGAAGGCTTGTTAGTCAAACACGCCTTAGATGGATACCCTACAGTACCTTTGGATATGGAATGGAAACAGTGCTGGGGTACTGGTTCTCGCCATACCAGGAGTACTCTATACTGTGGACCTCTGTGTCATTGAACTCAGCATAAGCCACGTACTTCCCTCCGGGTGACCACCACAGGCCCTGAGAGGATGAGAACATCTCCTCTGGAAGGGGGAAAGCGTGAATCTGATCAAGGATTACTAAATTAGGATTCAGGACTGTGGGGTCAGGTTTGGGATTCAATTCCCACTCCAAAAACCGTCCGTTTAACCGTCTAACTTACAAAAAGGCAGAAAAAAAAAACTACTTCCTGACATGGCATGCTGGAGAAGCTAGATTTCACAAAACATTTCACACATTTACGATAAATTTGTATTGTATTTTATTGTATTGCATTGAAAATTCACATCCCCATCTCCTGATTAGAAAGTTTGTTAAATATTTACAAAACAATGTACGTGTGCGTTTCTGAAGTGAAACTACTTCAGCAATTACAATTTATCTCAAAATATCTGCAGCCTGTAATGGATTGAATGAACTAAGAAGTTTAGAAGTGAAAATCCAAGTATACCAAAATAGTACTTAAGTACTAACCTCCTTCATGTCTCTATGTCTTATTATGTACAACTTACCCTCATACACCCAGTCCGGGATCCCATTTAAAATAAGATTCTCCTTGCCATTGAAGGTGACTTGATGTGGGGGTGATGCAGGGCTGCTCTTTATATACACATTATTTTCCCAAACGTAGGCCTGAAAATGCAATACGATACAAACATTCACAAAAAAAGCCTGATTTGTTTTCTGAACAATCCCAAAACCAGATTAAACCTTTGTTGCTCTGCTGACGTGTGCTGAAGTGTCAGTTGGTGAAATATTTCACCAACTGCAAAGCCAAACTGTCACTCAAAGTTACTGTATATGTAGTACTTGTATACTCATGCAACCAATCTTTTTTTGTGTGTCCAAGCTTACCAGTTTGTTCCCTTCAGGAGACCAGGCAAAGTACTGGACTTCTTCAGGAATGTCAGAGGGTGTGAGAAATGTGCTGAAATAAATAAAAAATATGATATTTGGGAAACTGTAGTGAGCTTTACTTATGTGCCGTATTAGTATTTTATTTCAGAAGAAATATTTTAAAATAATCCACTTTGCATGCATAACACAACACTTGGTGGATGCTTTTAACTGGAGTGCATTGCATTATCATAAGTGCTGTTTGAAGAAAGCCACATAATCAAAATATAAAGTAATGAAAATCTGTAGTTCAGATACTTACTTTGATTGCAGGTCATACAATGAATATGTAGCTGTAAATGAATGCCGCCACAGCTAATGGGACAAAAAAACACTGTGCTGTGAACAGTTTCCTTTTTTTTGTGATCAAATATTTTTATTTACACAATTAACAAACAATACACTGGGACAAATATGCATCAGGTTAATGTGAATAAAAGCGTAGTGTACCTTTGAACGGTTGCTTATGAATGCAACATATTTGCGGTCAGCAGACAGCTGGTATTCATACGCGTCTTTTTCGTTCTATTTTGGAAAAAGAACGCAGTTATGGGAGTTTCACTGCCTAAGGACTTACAGACAACACTGCATTTTTTTGGATTGGTATGTATAGTTGTCTTGCTGAGTTAATGTGGTTTGTGTTGTTCCCTAAAAGAAGCACACAGATGCACACAAGCAGGGTGACTTACAAACTTATCTCTGCTCAAGAACTCTGACACCGCTCCCGTGACGACGTCGTGGAGGAAGACTGAGCCCTGGGACTTATTCAAATACTCATTATCTGTGGAGGAAGATGACAAAAATGCTGTCATTCACAATAGAATATTGGATTTAAAATAGAGAACAAGTGTGCAAATCCCTGAAGACGTCAACTAATTTACACTTAACAGCAAGGATTGCCAATGTAACAAATGCATCAATCACAATTATTTAGGAATTAATGATGGATGTATCGTTTATCAGTTATTTTAGGATTCAGCTTTAACCATACTAGGGACCAAACAGACCGGATATCTCAAGCTCTGCTGCAAAGATTTTGATCTTTGATTATTCTTCTTATTTCTTTTTAAATCTGTCTCTTGTGATTCTATTGTACTTCTATAAAGTTCAAAATTACTTCTCTCAAGTTCAGCTTTGCAGGGCAACGTGTTGGTGTTACAGACTGACTGTCAAACAGCCTCACAGCTTTATATTTTAAAGGATAGGTCTAGTTCTGCATGCATAGGTCTGACATGCACTTTTCTGTTCTACTGCTACTGGATTAAAGCTAATTTGGTATCAATTAGATTGACAGTCATTAACTGATCATCCATTAACCAATCACATAAAGTCATTGTTATGTCATCATACCTTATTGGTGAGCAACAGGAATGCATGATAATTACCCTGCATTAATTCATGTGTTCATGTTCATGTTCATGGGTTTTTTATCCTTACAATAGTGTTATGACAAAAAGTCCATGTTTACAGTACATCCCATAAAAACATTAACACACAGACAGATGAATGAGGGGATCGATCAAAGTGAATTAGTAGCTAGACAAAAGAGAACCATGTAGCTGATAGATAAGAAGCACCCTCAGAGACACATTGACAGTTTAGACAGTACAGTACACATGTGGCTGCAATCAATGTCATCATGGTCCACCTTCCCTATCTCTCCTTTTTACTGGCACCATTTTCCCACCTGAGATCCACCTAATGCTGATGGACTTTGGTTTCAGTGAACTGTTGAAGACATCCTCTAGGGTGAAAGTTCTCATATTCTGGTCCCCCTTCTGCTTCTCTGAAACACGTTAGAGAGTGGAGTTGGAAGGTCACAGGGTACGTATAGGATATCAAACACATCATCATCATCATCATCATCATCATAAAATAAGCTAAGTGCTGTAAAGGCTGTAACAGATAATGACGAGTGGAATATTGCTCACGTCAATGTGTGTTTGGGGTAATTATGGGAATTGTCATAGTGTGTGACTCAGGATGAAACTATTGAAAGGCGCGCCCATGTTGTATCAGAGAAACGAATCCTGCTGTTGTGATGTCACGCACGGATTTCCACAAGAACGTGTTGTTATTCTGAGATGGAAAACGATCCAAACGGATCGTGCGTAATGACGCGTTCGTACCTTTTTTTCCGGATGCGTTTAAAGGTCCGTCGGAACATAACTGATGTATTAATGTCAACGTTTAGTAGCACAGACTCACCTTTCAAATGTATAGCCGTGGGAACCGCTATCAAAATGACGACCACTGCTAGCCCAAACACTCCGAGGATCACCTTTCCGATGGAAACCTGCGCAGAGTTGAACGGAGTCAGAAAAGTGCTCCAAAACGCTATTTGGCGAGGCATACGCCATGTCGCCAACATCTATATGTATGTATTAACAAACCAGCACCATTGTTTCTGCGCGTGAAGTGTGTCACCAATATCCGTCCAAATCACAACGTCATCGATCCAGACGGCTACACGCGCGGAGAACACTGGCTAAAGTTATGCGATCGGCTGGCTGTTACATATTATCTCAACTGAAGTTCCAAAGGTGGGACAATAATGTCCAGCGGAGTAAAGTTCGTCAGTTTTTATGATGTACCAAGTAAGGAGGCGTGCAACTTGTTGCTGTTCCCCAAACTCTCCACTGTTCAAAACAAGTCATTCATAGACCACCTTCACTCTGAGAATATGACCAACTAACGTTTATATATATTTATAAGGACTTTCCTCATACATTTGATAACATTATTCTACTTTTAAATTTCCAGTCACGTAGCCTTAAATAAGTTGCAGTTTTGTTCAAAACCTCAAGACGTTAGTACTGTAATGTAATGAACTGTCTTATTCCATATCGGTTTAATGAGTGATCAGTCACGGTGTGGCTAGCAGACCAGTACACTTTGTTTTCTTTCTGTCCAGCTGTCATACAGATGTAGAACGGCATCTCACGGCACTGACCACGCCACTCTCTCTCTTCTGCCTATAGGCTGTCACTTTCCATATGAGGAAAACTCTGTTCAATTGTCAAATCAGGGCACCTTTTAACTTAATCGTGCCATGGGATCGCAACGATGCCAGGCCAGGGGCATAAAGTGGGCGGACGTTCCCACCTGCCCCCCAGTTTTGGAGCCCTTGCTCGGACCACACACATTTTCAAAGTTGATCTCACACACCTGTAAATTTCGTGACTATCTTGCACGGTTGCAGTTACTTTTTCCTTCCTTGTGCCAAGAACTACATTGCATTCTGGGATCATAGTATTGTTGCTGTTTTAATCTGATTAACTTACAAATCGACATGTTTACTCTTTTAAAATTAAAACTCTAGTGCGTAACTTTTTGATAATAATAAACGCCATTACAAGCCATGACCCTGCTAACAATTCTCGGTTCCCAGAACAGGTTAGGTTTGGTTGTGTATCCTAACGTCACAACCTTCAGAGAACGTTCCCCTAACGTTATCCTAACGTTGCAACCTTTAGAGAACGTTCCCCTAACGTTATCCTAACGTTGCAATCTTCAGAGAACGTTAAACCCTTACCTTTAAGCCATTGCCAAATGAGTTGTATTTGTATTTCTCAGTATGTTTAGAAGGATCTGTCTTAGTCATTCTTGGAAATTCCTCCTTTATGGGTATCACAGATATGAGGAAAATTAAAGACTAAAGCATTTTTCCTGAATTTACATTAGTCATTACTGTACTTCATGAGCAGACCCAAACATAATCTGCAGATTTCTTATTTGCAGTTTTTAGCAGTGACGCAGAATAAAAAAATCTGAATTTAGTAATTTGTTTCTGATTAGGGTGGAGATGTGTGAATGTTATGTGTGGGTTTTATTTTATTTGTTACACTTGTTTGAAATCAGCAGGAAATTCAGAGTTCTGCGTCTGCAGATTCCATGTGGCCCTGATTAGGAGTCCCAGTATTCAGGTCCTGAATAACATTGTGGTATGAGCAGTCCACCACTGCCTCAGATGACTTTACACTAGTGTTTGATAGCTGATAACAGCTGTACAGCTAGGACGAAGGCTAATAAACAGACCCGTAAATGCCTTACAATACATACACTGTGTTTACATAATCATTAATAGGCTATTCTTCCTGTTTTGGTCTAGTTCCTGAAGGCAGCGTGAGAACTAAGCTATGTCACTGACTGTGTGAAACAAGGTTGGAAACTCAAAAACAGCTTTTTTTTTTAAACCAACTTGTTTTTTGACATGATAGCACAAAAGCACACTTTGGAACAGAGGGGCTAAGAAAAAATAAAGTCCATTTTATTCCATGTTGTCACAGACTGGAAGTTTTCACCTTTGTACATATTGCCAGTGCTAACCAGTCACAGTCAACGCTAAAAGCCTGTTAAAAGCTTAACAAATATAAAGCTGTGCCTTTATGTGGAATAGACATCATATTCTGCACTTGTTCCACTCATACCGGACATCCTCAGCAAACAAATAGACAGTGGATGTCTTCCCTAATGCAGCACAGCTTGTTTGAAGAGCATTAACTCCATTTACCTCATACTAAGATCAACTGAAATCATTTATATGTGTCACTTTGGACACATTTTGTCTTATTGGACAGGTGTAGTGTTATTGTGTGGAGACAAGGAGAGAGAGGTGGAGCAGAGAAAAAAGAAGGAGAATGAATGAGAAAGGAAACAGCCATTTGTGCATTACAGAGATTGAGGACAAGCTTGTACCTTGTGAATTCATCTTAAAACTGCTTCTGCACTTGCAGCATTACAACTGCTGAAATACAATATATATTATATTCCAAATGTTTGAGTTGTGTTGAGTGCAACACTTGTGATTCGTCTCACAAAAACACCCACACTTAGTTAATGTTGCACATAGAACTGTGCTTAAGCATGCAATCATTTGTCATAGCTACACCACATGGTGCTGTTTCTATCCTGCATTAATACTTGGAAATCATAAACAGAGAAACGTCAAGTGTTTATACACATGGAAAAACATGCACTGGGTTTTGATTTAAACAGATGTGTCTGGGTCAGTACTATAATTGCATTCTTGGCTTGAGCTTTAATAGTGTTGGAGTGGAGTTTAGAAGTTAATGTTTGGGACAACTATGTAGAAATCCCTGGTGTTAGAAATGGGTCAATGAATCATCTATTGACATCCTTAAAGCACCAGCTGAACTCAACACCAACTTTTACAGTAGAAGTACTCTGATCTTTGAGTAAAAGGGCCAATACAACAATGTAAAAGTACAAAATTTCATTAAAAGTCCTGCACTCAAAAACCTAATAAAGTAAAGTATAGAGATCCTATTAACGTTAGCGTTGCTCTCGAGGGAACACTGGGGTAAATCTGGCTTTCTACAGTAAGCATTCACAAGTGGTGGAAGATGTTTTCATTACTCAATCATTTAACAGTGTAAAAACAACAATGTAAAAATAATCACAACACATTCTTTTACAAGTCCTGCATACAAAAAACAGATGACGTAGGCTACACACACTAACAATTATCACAGCAAAAAATTTAAGTAGCTGCTACACTCATTTATTAATTTTGTGGACCTTTTAGATTTTTACCACTCGAACAGTTGTTTACAGGAAATGAAACTCTCTTTGGGGGAAGTCACGGAATGAAATGTGACAAGGAGCTCCAACTTGACACTGCTTTTATGTGTGAGTGTGTGTATGTGTGTTTCTTTCATTTAAGAAATGAAAGAAAAGTTTATGTCTGCATATTTTAAATATTGGGATATTCAAGAAGACACATTTAAAGTCATGCTATAATGTGACTTAAAAATGTTATAATTTATACTCTTTATTATCAGGAGTATTACAACATGTTTACCTTCACAGTTGCCAGTTTATGCTCTCATTAGCCTGCATCCCTATCAGCACCATTCACACTTTGAACTACTGTGCTAATGAGAGCTAACGAGTGTCACCACAGATGTTTGGTTAAGTTAGAGCCATGAGAAGCCGCAGAGCTTAACAGGAAGTTGCATCATCCTCTGCACATTTTACCGCCCACACTAGTCCTCTACCTCTTAATAGGGGAGGGTCATGTCTTTTTATTCTTTGTTGAGGGGAGGATCATCCAACTTTTTTTAGTCTAAGGGGGAGGGTCACCCAACTTTTGTATTCATGAAAACAGCATATTTCAAAGTGGCTTGTTTGGTGCATATTTTTCCATGTAGCTCTCTCAGTCTCGCAATAAAACTGCGTTGCTAGTTCCATCCTGTTGTAACAAGACATCTTCTGAATTTTTTTTTATTCATTAGCATTATTGACTGTTTAGTTCTAACACATCAAAAACACCAATGCGCGAAAACATGGTGGACCAGATGCAAGCTTTTATTTTGTCAAAGCCTTCGCGGACAGCACACAGTTTGGGGGGCATGGGACAGGTGGTCTCCAGGCTGTAGCCATATCCGACTCAAATGTCCTTGTGAAATTGTGCAAACAACAGCCTTTTCAGGTCATTTGATAAGGAAGGAGTGGTAGCATGTAAGCTCCCAAAATTAACGCTCGTCTTAAATGGAATTTTGGATAAAGTTCAGCTTTGGCAGCTTTACCTGTTTGCTAAAATATACAATGACTGAGGTGACGAGTCTATAGCAACCAGTTCATGTCTTGAATTTGTTATTACCCAGTGTGCTTTGTTGAATGGTCTGAATGTTTTATTGTTTTATTTCATATGGATACTAGTATTTGAAGTAATGCAGGGAGTGTGCATTTTGTTTCCATGCTTGTGTCCACTACAAAGTTAGTGAGTAAATCTACTGAAATGTTGGGGTGTGAGGTGTAAGATGGGAAAGCAGAGGTTAAGTCATGTATGTCATAGCTGTAAAAAAAACAATGGGCATCTGTACATCTTTGCCAAGCTCGAATCAGAACAGAAGGCATCAATAATCAATATCCCAATCATTTTGGAGGGTCATAGAAAAATTCACATGTAGCTCCTCTAATGGCCTTCAGGGTTTGGGGATTCTCACCTTGTAACTTCTGATACATTTATCTCTTCTCTCTTTATCTATTTATCTTTGACATCATACATGCTTTGTGAGCATTTCATATTTAATGTCGAGGTTTTTTTCAAGGTTAATAAAGCAGAGATTTATTTTGATTTATTTTATTGCATTCCACTTCTTGTTTCTCTTCATTGTGTTTTTGTAAGTGTGAGGTATTTCTTTGCCTAACTTAAAGCACTTTAAGTTGTCTAAGCTTCTGTTTAAAAGTTGATATACAACTCTCCTTGCTTACGTGATAGAATTAAAATATATTTGCTCTTTCCTATGTAGCAAAATTCTCAAAGAGCCATCTAGTGGTGACAGGAAGCCATGCAGGACAGCCAAATATTCTTACTAAAATTATAAAGCTTTAGAAACATGTTACATGGATCTCCAGCTTTGTGAAAGCAAGAACCATGCCATATTTTAGACTAGAAGCCTTTGTACAGTCTATCTGTGCCATTCAAAGGCTGTAAGTACGATTTAACACCGATAACATTAAAAGGAAGAACACTGAAATATGAGAAGTGGACATATACAGGAAAAGTAGAGACTCCTATCTTCTAGGAATGTTATAGCGAAGTTACCAAAATATGTCATTCAGTGGAAAGTGTGCATTTGATTTTTAATAATCTTTGATGAATTCATCTTTTAATCGCTTATTTATACACGTCTTACTTTCAGATCATTGTTTTCCAAGCCGTTTTGACCATCCTTTTACGAAGAGTACTTAAACGCAGCACCCCTACACAACGGGTGGGATGGGCGGGACTTTTTATACTGCTCCTCACTCATTGGTTACTTGAACTGTCAGCTGACGGAAGCTCGGATATGATGTAGAAAATATTCAGACTTATCGGAAGTTACAACCGTGTAGCAGAAATTCCGTGGACAGCGTTATACTATAAGAGTTTAGATTTTAAACTTGTTACAGTTTGCCCTATTTCCCCTAATGGCTTATCCAGGATACGGTGGGGTGAGTAAATTATATGTAACGCTAACGTTAGGCCTGACAATAATGTTATAGTGATGAACTAGCTTCATGGGTTAGCAGAAAAGCTAGCTTGGGGCTCTATTTTCAGTTACTGATAATTTCCCCCCAATATGTTATGTTACAAGTTTCGCTGTCTTCCTGTTGCCTTGTTGATATTCATTGACCGCAATTAGGCAGTTTTTTCACTTCAATTTGGTATTAAGAAGCCATTTGGTGTCTCTAGTTTATAAGAAATTGACTTAAAAATGTCTTCCGGGATGGAAATTCCTAACATTCAAGAGGACTAAGCAGCGTTACCTTTAGCTTACTAGCTAAATGTGTAACGTCCCACATAGACCTGTACATATGCAAGATGCCTTGGCCTAAAGTTTGCTTATAAAACTCATATTAGAAGCCTAGAACTGGATTCTATTACTTACATTGTAGTATAATTTGTTTAATATTCTATTATACAAAATACTCTCAATGTTGGGGTGGATGCACTGACTGGAAATCTTTCATTACTGGCACTATAGAACCACCCTTTTCTATATTTATCCTACTAGACAGTCACTTAAATTCCTTTGGACTTAGTCAACAAAACTTAAAAACGTGTTAAGAATGGTCTGACACTTTTTAGTAGGATTTGTGAGCTTTGGATAAATTTGAAGCTAAAAGTAACTTTTAGTAAAGTTCAAGTGAGTGCAGAATGTTGTAACACCCTCAGTGTTTTGGAATAGGAACTACAGTACATCCCACAATGCCCTCCTTCAAGCAAGCATTGAATCCGCCTGCAAAGGTGACATGGACACCATGATCAGTGCTGCTTCTGACACGCCTATGGTCACGATTATGATTACCTGGAAACACTCAAAAGCTGTTTTGGAAAGATATTTCCCAAACAGTTATGTTGACAATGTCAGTAAATGCTATTTTGGGATAGTCTTCATTAAAATCTTGAATTAGTGTTTAAGAATAATACTGTAACCATTCAAAATTAGAAACCTTTGTGGTGGCCCTCAGGCAGCGAAGAAATTAAAAATGTTCCTGAAAAGTTACCTGGCAAGTTTAAATATTTATATTTTGTTGCTCATTGTCTTTTCACAGCTCAGCTGACATAATGTATCTAATTACACTTTTTCTGATATAGTTGTAGTTAATCTGAAAATCAGGAAGAAAGTCATGAAACATCACTTTTTATGCTGTATGTATGCATGTGTGGTCATATTTTTTAATCAAATGCTATAAATCAACTCTTAACACAAGAGAAAAATGAGGTCATTCTTACCATTTTGACTTACAAAACAAAATCTTTCTCACTCACTGACTGCATACAAACCAGCCCTTGTCTTCTCTCTGATCTGTTCTCTGCCTCAGTATGGGGGTCCCATGCCAGGAATGCAAGCTCAGGGGATGCCTATGCAAGGAATGCCAGGAGGGCACATGGGAGGCGCCATGCCTGGGCAAATGGGAGGGCAGATGGGAGGCGCACCACCCCAGGGAGGATATGCCTCCTATGGAGGAGGCTATCCAGGCACATACGGTGCCCCACCCCCAGCTGCCAATGATCCAATGTGGAGTTACTTTACAGCCATAGCAGGCCAGGTATATGTTTTGATTACTCTTGAATTATTACAAGACCACACAGGAAGTTTTCACTACCGGTTTTGCTTTTACGTTCACATTTCAAGTTTTTTTTGTGAACTTTATTTATAGATTTTCAATTTACATAGAAGAAACAACAAAGATAAAACATATTACCAACCCGTCCAAACCCAACGAACAAGGCTCAAACAACAACAAAAGAGGGAATAAATAAATAAATGAATAAATAAAAGAGGTGGGTACACAAAATATAGCTACACACAGTTTTTGAACTTCAGTTCACACTGCTCAGACTGGGAACATTATGCAGCATCATACCACGTATAACCTTATACGATCGATGGCCAAAAGAGAATCACATCATGTGTGGGATACATTTTCAACAAATTCTATAAAGGGGGCCAGGTTTTAGCATATCTATCCCGTAAATGATTCAGTTTATATCTCAACTTCTCTAATGGCATTCAGTGTTTAAACAAGGAGGTATCACAGACTTCCAGTGTTAAAGAATTTGTCCCCGGGCTAGAAGTGAAATAAGTGCTACAGCGTTTGCCTGGAGGACCGTAAATTGTTCTTCTGATGAGAATGCCCTGAAAATAGCAAGTGTTGGATCAGGATCCACTGTTCTGTCACACATGACACAAATGTAGATTTTAGACACCCTTCTTTCATTGTAGGGTCCAGGACCAGTATGGTATCAATTGCACCTTTTGGTGGTAAGGAGGGAAATGGGAAGTGTTTCTTAGCAACGCTGCGTACCTGTAAGTATCTGAAAAAAATTATTGTTGGGGAGGTTGTTGTCTTTTTGTAGTTTGTCGAATGAAGCAAATGAGTCCTTGACAAAGAGGTCACCAAAAAGATACCCAACCGTTCTTACGCCATACTTGGTAGGTAGTGTTGATCTGGGATGGAGGAAACAAATGAGTGTTTGATAGTTGAAGCAAAGAAATTGCCTAACTGAAATGAAAGTGTTCCCTGGGTTGGAACCATATTTTAAGAGTGTTTTTGACAACTGAGTTCAAACCATGAAGACCTACGCTGATGGGTAGGGGGGCCACTCAGGATAGAAATGGGTGAGAGTGGTAATTGGACTTAAGTTCCATAGAGGCCCATATTGGCTCTTCATTGTTTCTGTATGTAGAAATCTAGTGATTCAGTTTGGAGATGTTAGCTGACCAGTAATAAAACAACAAATTAGGCAAACCCAGTCCACCTGTTTCCTTAGGCATCTCCAGGTAAGCTCTTTTAATTCCAGGGGTATAGTTTTTCCAAATAATGGAGGTAATATTACTATTCAGCTTTTTGAACCAGGACTTGGTTAATATGATGAAATAGATATAAGAATCAAGGCAAGATAGACATTTTTATTTTTAGGTTTCAGGAATCAGTTTGGTAACTACATGAGACAGAGAGCAGGGCATTGTCTTGTCTTGATTCCACTCCGCTCAGTTGTCACAAGTGTAAAATCAGTCAATTGCAGGCCGAACCCTAGCTCATCCGGTAGTGTGCGCCCCCTTAGTCCGTAGCAGCGGTCCATGGTCCTTTTGCTGCAAGTCAACATCTTTTCCCTCCATTATCTGTTTATAATGCATAAAAAAGCCCAAAGAAAAAGAAAAACAAAACAAAAACTCTACACTAGTACGATGTTATTTGTAATTGTTCTAATTGTCCTAAACTATGACGATTAGAATGTCTTAATTAAAAGTAAAATGAGGTACATTGTTTTGTAGATGCGTTTACCGTGTCAAAATAAAATAAAAGTAATTAAGCTTTTTGTTTTTGATAACTTTTAATTTTTCATTGCACATTCAAGTCAAAGCACAGCAACATTAAGTATTTTACTTTCTTTTTGATTTTAATTTCATGTAGGCATTTTAAATATTTTAATCAAATGCTTCCATTTGATAAATGCTGCACAGGAATTTTCAGAAAGTTTCTCGGACATTTTATAACTTTTCTTTTCAAATTTGCACTCCGTTTGCACCAATATGCTTTCATTTTTCAACATTTTTCAAGTACTATCTATAATTTATGTAGTTTTTAGGGTGGACAACCCTATTCTTTTAACACTCACATTTTATCTTTCTTTCTTGTTTGTTTTCTTTATTTTGACTCAAAACACAGTAGTACATACAGTACCTAAGTGGTAGTAAACAAGGAGACAAAGGCGACTTTTCAGTGTGTCTCTCTGCTCTCATTACTTTACACTTGACCAGCAGGCTAGTCCCTCCGGAACATTGTTAATTCATTTGTATTACTTCCTGCTCCGTGCAGGACGGTGAGGTCGATGCAGAGGAGCTCCAGAGGTGTCTGACCCAGTCTGGTTTCACTGGCAGCTACACTCGTAAGTTCCCTACTGTCACTTCCACAAAAGAGGATTACTGAGACAAAGAATAAAGTGTTAATGACTCATAACTCAGTCAAGGGTTATAGTCTTGCAGTACAGGTATGTAAGCTGTATCTTTATGGTATGTTTTCTCTAGTTTTGGTGGGGGTGTCGGAGATGTGTATTTAAACTTGTAGTAATAAAGTTTGGGGGAAAAAAATGATTTGAAAGAGAAACGTTTCTCCAAAGTTGCAACGTACACTCCGATTTGATGAGATAATTTTCGCTCCTATTAATATTATGTATGTATAGTATAGTAGTATAATATGATAGTATAAAATCTATCTGCAATTTATGAGAAACGAGTCATTTGTGAGATGTGAATGCTACCACAATTTGCAAAGTGCTTTTGTTAAATGGGCCCTTGGAGTCTACATTGTTGTTCAGAAGTGATCACTATGAGGGGAAGTGAACCAGGACTCATTTAACCACTATTAAAATGGTTTCCTCAGTGATTGGTTGACACATGACCAGTCTGTCAGTGGATATGAAATAGAATAGGTTAAGATAGATATTTTATAAAATATGTCACAGATTTCATACATGAAGTGAAATTATAACACGTAGATTGTATCTTTCATCAAACACCTTCTACACATTATACACCCAACACACCAAGTGCACCTAAGATCATTTTTGGGTCAGAGCAGTGTTGCAAAGTAGTGTTTTTCCAGTATCACAGAAGTGGAGAGTTGTGCAGACCATATCTGGTGTTCTTAGATTGTTTTGATTTATTGTTGAGCTGTTTGGATCCTTATTAACTCACACACCATCAAAATATGCTTTTTGAAAGTTCAATATTGAATGCTTCCAAAACACTGCAGTGAGCACATTCCCTGCAGCAGCCAAGGCCCAAAACCTCTAACATCAACTTAACTTGACCAATTCTTCTTTCTTTTTCTTTTTTTGTCCTTGCAGCATTCAGCCTGGATACGTGCAGGATCATGATTGCAATGCTTGATGTATCCTTTCTGTACCACCAGGGTTCAAGTTTAATTCTGACCATCACTCCCTGCTATTCTATTTCTACTCATTATGGGTGCAGTAGGCAGTGTTGTAATGTAACAAAGTACAAATACTTAGTTACTGTACTTCTAAGTATCTTAGCTGCTTGTCACTACAAAATAAAATCAGAAGCAATTTGTTACACTGGGAAAAAAAGCAGGTTTGGCGAATCATTGCTCCTAGATTGCCAAATTTGTTGCCAAGCAGCAAAAAAAACATAGGCCAAAACTAAAGAAGAAGAGGGGGAAGCATAACGACTTATAGTGTCATGGATGCACCTGGTGCAGGCTCTGCCGCCATGGTAACAGACAATGAACACCCCTCCAACAGTAGTGATGAAGACAAGGTTACACACCTTTTGGCCATGAAGTTAAGACTTTTACTCGAGTCATATTCTAAAAGGTGACTTTAACTTCTACCACAGTTATTATCTGGGAGACACTTTGGAGAGATACTCAAGTATTGCTTTCAAGTACGTTATACAAGAGTGGCAGTAGGTGTGGCGTTCAACCCTAAAGCAGAGTAACCAGCTGCTGTCTTCATTCCAGTACCTCCTTTGCTGTAATTATCCATGTGGGTCAGCAGTTACCATAGCTTAACCAGGCTGTCACCAGAGGGACTCTACGGGCAAGATGGGTTTTAACGAGTTCAAGGAGCTGTTCACAGCTCTGAGCGGCTGGAAGCAGAACTTCATGATGTTCGACCAGGACAGGAGCGGGACTATCGAGCCTCACGAGATGAATCAGGCAGTCAACACTATGGGTGAGATTCTTTAACAGTTTAACAGGATGGATATTTAAAGTGATGGTGAAGACACTGTGAAGAAGTATTTAACACATCTAAGGGTAATCAGAATGTTCAATGACATTTAATTAGAATTAATCTATTAAATCAGTTCATTTAATCTGTGCTGATTGGTGTGATCAGTCCCACTCTTCATATAATCTACAGCTCACCAGAGGGAAACATTGCATTTACATCCTCACTCGATAGTATATATGCTCTGTATTATAATATATTCCATCTTCTTAGATATATTCCTCCTAGTTGGCAGTCAGTTGATAAAAGGAGAACTATTATAGCCAAATCAACTTTTAAGGCTAATATTACAATTTTAGTTGAAATCTGATAATAAAATTGGCCATTCTTTTTGTTGTTGTTGCACAAACACACAAACAGTTTGCTATAAAATAAAATAGAAAATATGGACAATAGTGTAAAAAGGTAGAGAAACTACAGTATGTAAGGGGTCATAGACACTCTGTTGAAATTATTTATTCAATTATTATTAAATTAAGAAAAGGAGAAGTCTGACATTC
>NC_048430.1:2290841-2293939 GCF_013103735.1 Etheostoma cragini
CCCCCCCCCCCCCCCACTTCACCAGGGTACCGTGTCAGTCCTCAAGTTCTGAACATAATCATCAAACGCTACAACAAAGGAGGAAGAATCTTCTTTGATGACTACGTGGCATGCTGCGTCAAACTGCGAGCTCTCACAGGTAGGAAACACAGAACCAAGATCCGTGTCGGACAGAAATGACCCGACACGTTCAGTGAACAGCCACTCGTGTGCAGAGACACGCTTTAAATGTGGACTGACAATGAAATTGCGTTTGGATTCATTCCGCCTGTAATCCCCGTTGTCATCTCTCAAGTGCTGTGACATTCTGCTTGGCTCGCTGCACAAATCCGTGTCACAAGTTGTTATGACATAAATTTTGACGAGGGGTCCAAGCCCACGCATGCCGAGCAGAGCGACCCCTATTGAAACCGCTCAGGTTTCTATTATTGTTTTTTAGTTACTGCTGCCTACGGTGTACACCTAATGTGAGTAAAGTTTTAATGGGAGCTAAAGAATGGTGCACGTACAGACGGCAATGACACATCCACCAGCAGGTGGCACTGTTATAAGGGGGGGGCAGTTGAAAATGGTGACCCCTCAATGCTGTGAACGTTCACTCTTCCTGTTCCAGATACCTTCAGACGGAGAGATACCATGCAGCAGGGATCGGTCAACTTTCAGTACGATGACGTGAGTTCCATTTCCTTTGTGTAGCTCTCATTTCATCAGTTAGTTTGGACCTTTAAGAGATGCAATGCCTATTTAAAAGTTTCTAGGGGACTGTATGTATGCAACAATTTTTTTTTTACTTAATTGAATGTTGATATGTGATTTCCGCCCAACTTTATACCACAAGTTTAATTTGACCACTTTTTTTCTTACATTCTCTTATTCTACCTGATTAAAAGGAAGTAGATTTGCTCTATACGTCTCTACTTGAGTTTTTACTCTCAGCATGTCAAACATGTTGTTCAGGATGCAGGGGTTTAATGTCATTATTTTAAGCTGTTTCATCTGGCTGCAGTTGGAGTTTACCTGCAAGTGAAGCAGCTCAGTGTGCCTTTAAAAAAGCGTCTCCTGTTGAGTTCCTGTGGTTGATTCGACAGCTTTGTGGTTGACGCTCTCACCTTCTCTTTGTCTCTGTACCTCCTGTTAACAGTTTATCCTGTGCACAATGGCCATCTGAGGTCTGCTGTCTCACACCACCGGGTCAGTGCGCCTAACAAACCAAACAGTGGTGGAGTCGGGACCATTGCCTCATGAGAATGCACAGGGAGGCCAGTATATTTGACTGAGCGGCCATGAGCTGCAACAGGAAAGTGCTCATTGCTTGTAATGCTTGCTGTCGTGCTTTCGTCTTCGTGTGTCACACAGGGATGTGCTGAAGATGTATCTGGTGTACACACACACATATATATACAGTATGTATCCACGTTAGAGGGTTATATAATACATTTCAGTGTCTATAAAGCCCTTATGTGTAGTATTTTGGGCTTTCAAAATAAAGGTTGCAGATAATGCTGCACATCAGTTTCAGAATTTTAAAAAATACTGTCAACACTTAAAATTAAAATTCACATAGAGGCTGTAAAGTGTGAAGGAATTAATCAATCAGATATGTCTTATAGTTTGAATACTATGCTTTTGGGGTCTCTTATTTTGGAATGAGCTAAGCCAGGTCAAAGGGAACGGATACTTGTAAGGATGTTCTTATCTGTGAGAAGCCTATTGTGCCATTATAATCCTTGAATGTATGGTCTAATATATTAAACCCATTTATATAGTACTTCATACTATTTGCAGCATCTTGATTAATTTAATGTTAGCAGCATTTACAGATACCATGTTGATTTGCTTTTACACTGAACTTCACACATTTATGCATTTTCTCATTATTTGTTGTAATATTTCTTTTTATAAAACCTTAAGTAATAGAAGCATATTAGCTTGATGTTTAACTCGATAACAAGCCAAAGTGACTGTGAGCCAATATAAATCCACTTCAATTCCTGTGATTAACGATTGTGAGATATAAAAGTATGGTCATATAACTAAAGTATGTCCCAATGCCGGAGATTTTGCAGCTGTGAACTCTGTTTTCCATGTTTTAGTACAAACACAGCCCAGTTTTCATTTGTAAAGACTGCTTTGAAGTCAACCTCTACACACAACCAATGCAGTAAAGATCGTATTTTGTTACTAACAATAAACACTTTCTAATCAGTCTGTATTCTGTTTATTAATGTATACATTTGTACATTTATACAATATTACATTTGTTTCTATTCTATTCTATTGATATTTAATTTCTTCAAATATAGTTAAGAACAAAAACATTCAAATTAGTTGTCCCTTTGTATAAAATACAGTGGCTAACGTAAACAAATGCATAAAAACAACTGTGAACCGCACTAGATTTAAAAAATGACATTTATATCCAGTACAGCAACTTTTTCTAATCTGTTTAAAAGTTTGCAAATCCCATTAAAGTTCAGTAGACTCAGAAATCACAGAAGCAGAAAAGTTGGAAAAAGAATAAAAATCCCCAAACTGACTGGACAAACTGTAGATGTCTCGCGCTAAAATATACAGATAGATTGGATCGCTTGTGACTGCCTGTGATGACAGGCTGCTGTGAAACTGCTGCAGGAATTCACATCAGTGCAACTTAGAGAGAAACTCATGTATATGCTCAAGATGGATTTTATCCCATGCATTTACAACAATGAAGTCAAATTTAATTGAGTGGACATGATAAAAAAATCAAAAATCAACTCACAAAATAGAGCTGAGGGTTTAACCATTGATGCCAGAAGAGATGACACCACTCCTGAGCCACTGCGCACCTCCAGACACACACAGGGGCTGCTAACAACAGAGGACAACAGGGATACCATGCAAGCTGTTCTGACGTCATCAGCTTGCGTCATCTGCGTCTTTCTCCAAGGCGTCAACCAATAGGAGAGTCCGTCGGCTCGTAGACATCTCGGAAGTCTCCTCTTCCTGCATAACTTGCAGACGTGTTGTCTTCTGTTAGCAGCTTCGCTAACCGCCCGCACGTGCACCTGGCTCACCAGTTAGTAAGTGACGTAACGAGTTGTGTGTTGTCGGTAACG
>NC_048430.1:2294039-2295774 GCF_013103735.1 Etheostoma cragini
GTGAGATTTGAACTCACGACCACTGCATCCTCTAACCAGCATTCTACCACACTGAGCTATTGATCTGATACTTGTTTCGGGTTGGAAGTTGTATTTACTGTTCACATTTCAGAGGAGAGAAGTTGAAAAGCTCTCAAGACAAATGTAGGATTTGCAATTTCCGATTGTTGTTAGCAGATTACCTCAGTGAGCTATCCCTCAAAGTGACATTTCATCTTTTTGTTTTATTATTTATTGTTCACACACACTAAATAAATAGTCTGTCAGGAGGATTGAACCCGTGACCTGTCTGTCCCTGTAATATGATCCCTGATTGGATCATATTACTGTTTTGAGTACTTGACTTTTCCTTTCCAGTTTTACATTTTGAAAATGGACAATACCTCAGAGTGATTGAACTCTCAACCTTATCTCACTGAGCTATATG
Source organism: Etheostoma cragini (assembly GCF_013103735.1). NCBI lineage: Eukaryota > Metazoa > Chordata > Actinopteri > Perciformes > Percidae > Etheostoma > Etheostoma cragini. The sequence continues at coordinate 2,294,467 of NC_048430.1, forward strand.
CAAAGCTTGAAAAGACACTAGTTAGAAGTTGTTTTTATTGTTTACATTTAGACACACATTTATGGCTTTCATCACTTTTTTCAACATACAATACTAAGGCATTTCAGACTTTTTTTGACATACTATACTATGACTTGTTTTACTTTTTCATCATACTATGTGTTTTTTAATCGCTTTTTAGACATACTATACTATGTCTTTTTATCAATTTTTTTCGACATACTATGTCTTTTTAATTACTTTTTAGAAATACTATCCTATGGCTTTTTATCATTTTTTAGACATACTATACTGTGACTTGTTTTACTTTTTCAACATACTACGTCTTTTTTAATCACTTTTTAGACATACTAAACTATGTCTTTTTATCAATTTATTTTGACATACTATGACTTTTTAGAAATACTATACTATGGCTTTTTATTATTTTTAGACATACTATACTGTGGCTTTTTTCTCGAAAAGATGTAAAGACCTGACCTGAACAACACAACCTACTCGTGACTGTCAGCAAGACTAAAGAGAGGCCAGAAGTACTAGCACTGCCTCCAAGGCAAGATGATGGCTCGTGCACCCACCTCGTTCTAAACACAGATCAACAAAACAACAGCTGTGTTACTTGTTTATTTCAGAAAACATGTCTTGCGTTTCCAAAATATGTCATACTTACTTTACTCTGGCATTGGCTCACACTCAGACCTCTCCAACATGCTGGCGCAGCGTGGGTACCTTCACTTATTATTTCTATCTACCGACATGGCATGTCCCAAATTATTCCACTAGTCACAAGGCTAACAGCTGATATGTGAACCATAAGCAAGAAAATATCAACAGAATCATTTAAGGTTAGTTAGTGTGTACAGTAGGCCTATGCTATCATACAGCAAGGGCAATTATCTAACTACAAGCTACTTAGTGATAAAACATCCATTTGTTTACTAAACTCTACTATGTTACACTACTCATGAGTATTTGCTTTAGCTGTCGTCGTAGCCTGTATGATGCCAAACTACACATTATGTGACACATTTAATATATCCAGACACAGTGCAGAGACTTACTTTTATATTTTAGAAGCGGAAGAGTGCACCGTTTCAACGAACTCCTCAATACGACTGTTGGCTATCCAGAATCTTTTTTAATCTATCATGGAATAGCATTACATTGTCTTTGTAAAATGAATAAATAATTATGAATCAACCTAGCCTGTTAGCTATCAGGCTGTGTTTGTAGCCTGATTAGCTAACAGCTTAGCCGTTTCAAAGCGGACTTGAGTGCCATTGTAGCCCTTCCAGAAGCTTAGTAATC
>NC_048430.1:2295874-2299795 GCF_013103735.1 Etheostoma cragini
TTTAGGTCAGGAGACAGGCAGCTTGCTCAACCAACAGATAACCCTAACCCGATACAAGCAGCAGGGCCTTGTATTCAGAGTGTGTGTGTGTGTGTGTGTGTGTGTGTGTGTGTGTGTGTGTGTGTATTGGAAGCGAACACTGAGAGGTGTGGCTAGAGTGGGATTTGGCCTACTGATGTCCAATAGCAGACAGAAAATGAATTGGAGATCAAACAACTATTGCAGGATAACATTTTATGGACCTTTCTCTGGGAAAAAAAAATCTATACCCATACCCCAACCCTAACCGTGAAAAAACAGGCAAAATACACTTTTGTTTTCAAAGGCCATTTAACAAGTAAACCAAAGCATATTTCTCACAAGGTTGCACCTGGGGTTGCACAGCTGCTCTCCAGTAAAGGGTTACTCTACCTCATTACTGTAGCAGGCAACAATTCAGGTGAGTTTACCGATGCCTCAGAAATGATTTTTAGTGCAGGAAACATTCTGGATAACAAGTATAATGGGATTTCCTTTTCTCACCAGAGGAGATAATCCGTTACCTGGACATGTGGATTGAGGACAGCCATGCTTGTCAACCAGAGCTGGAAATGAGAGGCTGTCCATCCTGCGCTTCCTTTTTACTGACTGGACATTGATTGCAAGGACAATTTTTTTCTGCAGAATCCTCAGACTTCTGTTGTGAAGCTCTTTCTTATTAAGAACAAAGACACTTTTCTTTGTAAGAAGTTGGTGAAAGGACTGAGGTGATTCTGATATACTGGTAACATTTTAAGTAAATGGGTCCAGACTATAAACAGCCACATTCAACATATTTATCCCACTACACTGATTAATAGAACACTTGTCAATGTGTGATGCATAACTGAAATTTCATTTTACCCCCATTTGGCCCCTAATCATTTTTCCTAATCCACCTGATTGAAGTTGTTTTCACTCTCAGTATGCCAAACGGACATTTCATGTTACAGTTGGAGTTTACCTGCAGGTGAAGCAGCTCAGTGTGCCTTTAAAAAAGCGTCTCCTGTTGAGTTCCTGTGGTTGGTTTGACTGCTTTGTTTCCACGCTCTCTCCTTCTCTTTGTCTGTTCTGTTAACAGGAGGTATCCTGTTAACAGTTTATCCGGCGACGCAGCTGTAAACTTCACCACACGACTGCATTGAAGTCAACCTCTACACATAACCAATGTTGGAGTAAGGATGGTATTTTGTTACTAACAAACACTTTCTAATCAGTATGTATTCGGTTTATTAACTTTTACAATAGCATATTCTCCCCCCCCCCCATTCTATTTACCAGATATTTAATTTCTTCAAATATAGTTAAGAACAAAAACATTCAAATTAGCTGTTAAGGGTTGCATTGTATAAAATACAGTGGCAAACATTTTTAAAAAATGCATAAAAACAACTGAACAGCACTAGATTTAAAAAGTGACATTTATATTCAGTACAGCAACTTTTACTAATCTGTGCAAAAGTTTGCAAATCCCATGAAAGTTCAGTAGACTCTTCAGGTGTCGGATGTGTCGAGTTAGGCTTTAGCAACTTTTGTTCTACATCTGTGCTCAAGAAAGAAAGCTTATCAAAAAAACACATCCTGCACTCTGCAGGAAACACTTGGATTGTCCTGTAAAGGTTTGTCTTTTATCTCATCCATTTATTTATTCATTATTTCTGACCTCTCTGGTTCCCACTGAAGGCTTTAGATGACAGTAAGATGTTGGGTTTAACACGCTGATTTACGTTCAATAAGGTTGAAGCCGATGTAAGAACTTTGGAGAAATGATGACAATCAATGTGCAATATTAAAATCAAGACAAACTATTTCAACGGCACATGCAGCACCCAGCTGAAAGCCTGTCACTGAAGTCTTGCTTGCTACACTGAGAGGCTGTGCGTTGCATTCATCACCTTCTCATCACCCACCAGCAGTCCACAGCATTCTAACAAACATCAGGGGCTTTAAAAACTATCAAGTACATAGAAAAATAATGGCAAATGAAACTTTGTTTTAGAAAAATAGGCCTAACCATTATTTTTAAATCTCTCTGGATGATGTGCTGCACCTTACAAATCAATATATGTCACACACAGTTGATTGAGATAATTTAGTCAAGTGCGGTCTCCATGCAATACATGAGTGGGTATTGGAACTAAATAAATAAATGTCATGCGGTTCACCCTAAATTGTTTCAGTACATTTACATCTGACGGTGGAGAAGCAGGTTGCGTTGCATTGGATTGACGTCATTTGTAAAGGCTAGAGCAGGCTTATAAAGCTAAGGCTATTGAAGGCTGAGCTGTGTCCTCAGCCCAAAACATGAAAAAAAAACATTTTTGTTTTTCTGATGATGCTTTCCTTGTGGTGTTTTTTTTTAACGAAATTGTACTTTTTAAGAAGACAATGGAAGACCCTAAGCATGCAACCAAAAACTATTGTGTGGGATTGCGTCGTCTGTATGGAAAATTCATGATGTTGCTTCCTGTCTACTAGACAAAACTTAACATACACTTGTAAAGGACATTATGTCAAGGCAGTTTGGGGATTTTATGTCTTCAGCTGTTTTCTGTGATGGAATGATGGAGAAAACCAGAGAAATCTGCTAGCTCATGTTTCATTTGCTCTGGGAGAGACGTCTGGCCCCCTCCCAGATTTCCATCAGTCCAGAACCTGGACGGACCAATCATAGCATGAGAAATGAAGATTCTTTTCTTCTTTTCTTCATAGAAAGCTATAGCAAAATCAAGTCCCAGCATAACCAGTGCAAACAACTACTGTACAATTAGGATTTACTGGAAACAGTGGTCTGAAGAAAACTGTCACCTTCTGCTGGAAGATAAACGGTTCGGATGGTAAGATGTCCAACAGTCACCAAAAACACGTCTGCCATGATTTACTGTAGGAGTCGCAGACAAAGGAATACATTTACATTCATACATCATTCCTCCACAGAAGAACAGTTGTGAAATAATAAAAATCCCCAAACTGACTGGACAAACTGTAGATGTCCCTTACAGGTTTTGACTGCAAATACCCCACAACCAAGCTTGTGCAATATTAATAAGATACAGGTGGTTATATGCTAATTCAGATTTTTCAACTTAAAGCATTCTTTTTGTTGTCGGAACATGCCACTATAACATCTCATGTGTGAAGGTTGAGTTGTTGAACTCACATAGCAAATGAATTCACAACATAACTGCTGTTAAAAGATGCTTGTTTCTTTGTTTAGGTTGTATACAATTATCTCCAGAGCGTATTAGACTAGAAATATACCAAGATTCTGTTAGTTTCCAGGACTGCACCATTATTGCTTTCAAAGACTGACAAAAGTCTGGTTGTGCCATTGGATGTCCACGATGCCTCTACACACATTAACACTACGCTGGGTTCTGTATTTTGGGGCTGAGAAAGACGTGATTTTCCTTTGTTGTGGCAATGCTGTTTCCAGTAGGCACGCTACATACACAGATAGATTGGATCGTTTGTGACTGCGCCGATTGTTTGGAGCTTCTGATAGAAGATGAACTTCCAAGCTGTGGAGTATAGAAATGCTCGGAACGAGTTTCAAGTAGCTTTGTCCCTGTCAAGAGGGAAAAGTCATAGAAAATGAGACTTGATAGCTACAGTCGTCTGTAAGCATGCCAGGATCAGACCTGATTGCCTGGTATGTTGCAGTGTGTGTGAGAGGAACATGCGACAGAAGAAAAGAAACCATGAGAAACAAAAACATGCATATCTCTTCCAAATAAACGAACATTAGGTGCCTAATGTTGCTGGCAGTGTCCTATTTAAAGTATGTACACAGTAGATGATGACTTTACATACGTTAATAATATAGTGTATAAATACCTCTGTATAAATGGACTTTAAACATTTAAATCAGAGAGTTTGGGGGGGGGGGGGGGGGGGGGGGGG
>NC_048430.1:2299859-2306800 GCF_013103735.1 Etheostoma cragini
ATTTTCCAAAAAGGGATGGAAGAAAGTCTACAGTTTGTTTTCCTTTGCATATACAGTCTCTTTCTTAGACCCTGAGACAAGCTTGAGAGAAGACCTTCGGTCGACGTCGAAGGGCTTGGGGAGGCCTACTTTCCTGGAAGCCCCGGGTCAGAAACTGGCCTGTGGAGTCCCAACATTCCTGAGCTGCTTGGGACATCAGGTAGAGAGGCCTGTCGGCCTGATGGGAACCTCAGTGGCTGTTGGTGGGGGTGTTGCTCTACAGAGTCCACGCCGTTTTGTGTGTCTCTCTGCACGGGGTCGGTGTCGCTCTCAAGCACTCCAGCAAAGTTCCCATGTGAAAGAGTCTCTGTGCGGAGGAGGACCGTGGAGGTTTCTTTGGATTTGTTCAGGGCCTTTTCTGGGCCGGGGCTCTAAAGAAGACAGAGTGCAGTGGGCGTCATGAGCCATTTGGCAGAGAAATTAAAGACAGATATATCAAAGGAAGTAGACCACACACAGCTACCTTACTAATGTCTGTTGAAAGTAAACCAGCTGACCGAGCACGTATGACTGCAGACTCTTGACACTGTCTTTACACGATATAAACATTTAGAGTGTTTGACGATGGCTTTGGCTCAGTTCACAGCTGCAAACAGTGCAAAACCGTTCATGCAGAGAGTCCTCAGACCTCAGTACAGTATACAGACACCTCATATTAGTTTAAATGCTAATTATTAAGCGTACAGATCACTGAATCAATATAACATGCTTTTACGAACGTGTATTCATACTTAGTGTGGGTATCTTCCGAAGTTACAGTACTTTTAGTACCAGGATTTTGCTTCCCTGGACAGTTTCCTTAGCTGTGGCAAGGTTATTATATATTTATTTTTCCAATTTGTTTCTATTTTATTTAATTTTTGACTTGACTTGAGTCATTTCACAATCATTTGTTTTTTTTTATGATAGTAGTGTAACGTCTGACTAGTACATTCAATTCAGTAAATGAAATAATGAATAAGAGTTTTGTTACTCTAAAACTAACTATTTTTTTTCTCAGTGCTGTTTAAATTAAACGTATAATCTTGAGGAAATGAACAACTATTTAGTTTCTCAGCATTATTTGATACTTACCATTCGATTTATGAAAGCAAACAATTATTAACATTGTGGAATAAGCGTATTCCTTATTTTCATTGGTCATTAATCTATGTTTGGTGTACCTGTGGCCGAGGCGGAGCCGGGGCGAGGCAGAGCTCTGACACCGGCTGCACCCTGATGGGTGGTCTCTGGTACTCTGGGCTGGAGGTGACAGTGCTGTAGGCGGGGGGGCCGGACGTGGTTTGCCTCTGGAGGAGCTGCAGGATGGCCTGGATGTCTGAAGTCATCTGGGATTCCAGTCTGATGGACAGACAAATAATAAGACAACGAAGGAATTTGTCAAACATTGTGGTTGCAAGAATTTCTCCTAAATCTTAAACCTGCTGAAATTGTTACAGTGGCTGAGGCCAAACGAAGCCTTTCTGTGGCCCTGTGGTCAACACTAACATGAACAAATGATCATTAAGAGTTGATTGTTTAGATGCTCAGTGTTTCTAATCAATACTGATTCACCTATGGATGACAAACAGCAGTGTGTCATCCTCACAATGTCTTTTCATTAAAATAAGTCATCTAATATTGACTGGTTGTTGTCACAATTATGACAACAATTAAATGTGTAATGATGCTGATCACAACCAATGATCAAACCAGTACTATACAAGCCCAGCATTCTTACTGTGCTGCTATCAATGTCACATTGGTACAGTGTGTTTAGCAGGGCTTGTGTTATAATGAGTTGTAGTTCATTTTGTTAGTTTTTGCAGTGACCTAATTTCACGTATTGTATTAATAATTACATCTAATCATCACTGTTGCTAGGCTGTCATCCCTAAAAGTAATATGATGACAGATATTATCTTTTGCCCTACTTTTCTCAGGGGAAGAAACAAAATAGTAAGCCCAGATGGGAAAACTAATCTACTGAAACATTGTATGTTGTGTTTCTTCCCATTTCTATTATACAGTTAGGTGACTATGTGCTATCATTATGGGATGGTGGATGGGTGGTCAATACTAGTACTAAACACCAGAGGGTGACTCAACCTTACTACTGCTGAGTATCATTTTAGTCCCGTACTCCTGAAATGCACATTCCCCAGGAAGAAGAGGAATTCTGACTTAAGTACGAATAATGATGAACTTCAAACTTGTAAACACACTGCATTCAAAGTCGTACTAAAGTACAGCAGTATTATCAACAAAATACACTTTAAGTATCAAACACTAGTGGTTTGCAAAATATAGTTGTCCCTGTGACTGATGTTAAAATGTTAACCAGTAACTGGGTATGAGAAAAATGAAATATACATGTACCATCCCTCTGTAGTGTAATGTAGTGGAGTAGAAGTATAGTTTCTGTAAGGCAACCAGGTACCAGAAAATTGTACACCTACACTGTCATCACATAGCAGCAAGTTACATCATGGCGTCTGAGAGAAAAACACACACACACACAAACACACACACACACACCCACACCCACCCACACACCCACCCTGTTTTTTCGGTCCATCAGCCACAATAAAAGGAGACACGGAAAGAGTGAATAGAGCGAGCAGAGAGTTCCAGCGTAAAGAGGAATGCCTCCTTGCTTTGCCAGGTGCCTGTTTTCCTCTTTAGAGGACAATAAGTGCAGATAAACCCTTTGGCTCCAGCCTGCTTCTGTAAAATGAGAGTTGGTGGTGCAGTGTCCATGTCCTGCTGCCTCAGACAACTAATCACCCAAACCAGCATACATGCATGAATGATGGGGACCCTCACTGACCAATGTTTCCAGAGGAAAACTGTGTAGAATCCTGAAGAAACTGTGCTGTATAGTTCATCATTATATCTCAGTGTCTAAAGCGGTGGAGAACACAATTTCTTCCTTTTCCACCGTAATTGCACCAAAACTCTGCAACTTCACAATGACATCCACCATCCAAATCTCTCGGGATGACGTCAACAGTATTTGCAATGTGTCGGCATCTGGGGTCTGCGTGCTATAAATAGACAGCCGCCGACTGTCTGCCTCCCCCTTATCTGTAGCAGAGCACCAGCTGAGAATCAAACCAGTCCGCATGCTCTCTGCATTAACACGACTGCAGCAAGTGTCTGGCCTAAAATGTCTCTGTGCAAGTTTTCAGCCAATTATAGGCAGAACCACAGGGACTTGTACTGCAAGCTCTGAAAGACATTTTTTCAAACTTGTTTTACAAGCTGGACAACTAGTCTGTACCGTGGTCGCATCTCATGCTATTGTTCACCTTTGTAATTTCCAGATTTCTCTATGGTCTCCGCGGTAAACGTCACAATGCATTAAGTCTGCATCGATGCTGACTCACGGAAAGGCGTAAGTAAGTGTGTACTCCAACCCTCACGCCCTTTAAAATTAGACTTTGGGACAATGGAATGCGCACAAAAAAACGGACTTTGGGATTGAGCCGATGAGGATACAGATCGTCAGCTTCTCCATCCGCACGAGGACGTATAGAAAAATATCAACTTTATACTGCTGTACGTGTCCCTGGATGTTATTGAGGCAAAGAGCATTTTAACTTATATACTGTAGTCTAAGTAGTGTGTGATGTTCAGTGTTCTCCTTGAGCACTCAGGAGAGTTTTAAGTGAAGTGGCTTGGTTTAACGACCAACATGCAACATTACTTCTCCATACCTGTTGAGGTGCTGCTGCAGCAGATCCAGCCGTTGCTCCACCTCTCCGTAGGTGAGGTCTGTGTCGCTGTCGTCCTCCCCAACTAGCGTCTCTCGACACTGGGCTGACTCCTTCACAACCTCGTCAGGACGATGACGCACCCACTCATCTGCATGGAGCTCTGGAGGGACACACAAGCGCGCAGTGAATGATCTGTGTTATTAGAACAGTTCCTCAGGGAAACATCTTCCTGTGTTGTGCCTTCTCATCATTTAGCTTTACTAAGCTCTGATCAGCTTACCACCTCCTGAATCCTAACATCTATCCAAAGGAAAAAACAGAACTCTGACCCTGGTTGACACACTCAGTGGGATTTTTGTCCCTCTACCTTTTGGGTGTTTGCAAGCGATGGCTGGAGATTAGTAAATTGGCATTTCCTGTGTGTTGTTCTCACCGGGCTGTTTATAGGAATCAATATAGCTCTGCTCTCTACTCTGTCAGAAATCCTCTTGTGGTTGCAACAGCAGAATTATATTAATATCAAATCAGTTTCCCCATCTCAGCGTAGAATCACGCTGGCTGAGTGTTACTGTGTCTGTGTGTGTGTGTGTGTGTGTGTGTGTGTGCAGGAGCTTTGCTCACACTGGATGGTTTTATGGGGTTTAAGCAGAGAGTGCAGTTGCTTCTTCCCACAGGAGGTCATATGAGGTCAGGCCACAGAAACACAAACTGGTGTGTTTGGTCGACATGCAGCAGCAGGGAGACGGTGAAAGGAGGATGACTTCTCCCGGAGCTTGCCGGGGATCTCCATCCCAGATGCAGCTTTGTGTGGAAGCTGCTCAGTCAAGCCTGCTGCTCCCACTGGGATCCACAGGAGGATTTCATAACTCTTGATTTGTTTTGCCTGGGTGACTGTACAGTGCTGACTTAACAAATAAAACCACATTTATCTCTCAGGTTACCTTAAAATGATTGAAAAGTGACCAAACTCAGCGGATAGTCATGTAAACAACATGATTTCACCTAATATATCCTGTAAATTCTGGATTTGGTCATGACCTACACTCAAAAGGGGTGACCCCCGGCCGGTTGCTGGATATAATCCTCTTACATTTTATTACTGAGTGGCTTTTAGGTTTCGACATAATGACACATAATCCCTGTTTGGATTTGTAATAGGTGTGACATTCCTTCTCTGGGGTTTAGGGATTTTGTGTGTGTCTAAATTAACTTCTGAGCCAATTTCCATTCTGGAATAAAACTTTTTATTCAGAGGACAGGTTTGTGGGTTTACAGGAAATTTCATGTCTGTTTAGACAAGACGATGATTTGCTTAATATAGATGGAATTAAAACAGTCTCCTCCGTGTTATTCTGCTTGTTAAAAATCTTTTTTTACATTTGGTCAAAAATAGAAACATCTTTTTAGGTTAAGAATTTCTTTGAATAACAGGAAAGTTAAAAAACAAATGGCTTTGAAAGCTGCTTATTTTTATTTGAGCCAAATATGAATCCTTTGTTACTAAATAGAAGGCTGAGAATGAAAAGTACTGTAGGAATAATTAAAGTGAATGTTTCGATCCCCACCTTTATATGTCTGACTCTGTGTGTTGTCTCCGACAGCCTGTGCGTCTGTAGCGCTGCTCAGCCCGAGTCCCACGGTGTGATCCCTAACCACCGGGTAGCCCAGCACACCAGAACACAAGGGCCTCTGCTCCTCTTCCTCCTCCCTGCCTTCCTCCTCCTCCTCGTCCTCTCCCTCGTCAGCGGACTCTCTCCTCTCCTCAGCGGCGCAGAGCTGCCTCCCTTGCTTTGTGTCACAGTAGGTGGCCGCAGGTTCCTTGTTGTGGGAGCCTACAGGGAGAAATGATTATTAGGGAGTCTGCTGTGGGAACACGGACTGCTCTGCTTAGAACCCTCTGTGGATGTCGGGGTAGTCTCATTATCTTTGTCAACGGGTAGCAAGTGATTTGCTTTAGGGTTGAACTGAGGACAAACAATGTTAAAAAGAGAAGTTAGCAGTGAGCCCTTTATTTTCTAAACAACCTATTTATCATGCAGTGGTGGAGTGTAACTAAGTACATTTACTCAAGTACTGTACTCAAGTAAAGTACAAATACCTCAAATTTTTACTTGAGTTTTTTCTTTTTATGCCACTTTCTACTTCATTCTGCTACATCTCAGAGGAATATATTGTACTTTTAGTCCTCTTCAATCATCTGACAACTTTATTTACTAGTTACAAATTAAGATTTTTTTGTACATAAAACACGTAGTTTATAAAATGCCATGTTTATTATAAATTGAATTACCCAACAATATAACAGCCTGAAATGATTAGACCATTAAAAACACAAATGTTTTGATTGTTTCCAGTTTCTAAAATCTAAGATCTTTCTACTTTGAGTACTTTTACTTTTAATACTTTAAGTACACTTACCAGATGATACCCACATACTTTACTTAATTAATTTTCAATTTCTGAATTTTCAATGCAGGACTTTTATTTGTAACAGTACTTTCACAGAGTAGACTTTGGAATTAATATTTTTACTTAAGAAAAGGATCTAAACACTTCTTCCACCACTGGTACCATGTCATGCAATTGAAAGTCTCTCCAAATGTGTGTTTACAAGTCAAGTTTGATTGACAGTAAATGAATAATGCTCCTGTTCAGCTCATCGGACTCTACATCTTCACACCTGATGGATGAAGGCAGGATATGCCGGCTGCTGGACTGTGAAATGGACTGTGAGGTACATTCTCTATCCTCACTTGTGTTATATTGGGAGATGGTGATACTGTATTCAGACCGCTTGTAACCATAGCGACCAATTAGATTTGCCAGCCAAACTGCCTGGCGGTTAGAAGTCAAATTACAACCGTTTCCAAGGTGCAGCTTGCTCTCAAACACACAGCACACGCTCGTCTTTAACAGTGCCCTTCTGTCCGGGGGCAGGGAGGTGGCTGTGTTTATCTATAGTGTAACTGATCTGTAAAGTACTCAGGGGTGTTTCATAAAGGAGATTCAGAAATTCACGGTTTACTGGGAAGGGTCTGTATGATATAAGCCTGATAAACTGAACCAGGATCAACAAATCCAATGCAATAAGCAAAACAAAAGAGATTAATGTTAATGTGACATGTAGTAGACATACACTCACCGGCCACTTTATTAGGTACCCCATGCTAGTAACGGGTTGGACCCCCTTTTGCCTTCAGAACT
>NC_048430.1:2306900-2328522 GCF_013103735.1 Etheostoma cragini
TTGGCTGCTTAGAAATTAAGTGTTAACGAGCAGTTGGACAGGTGTACCTAATAAAGTGGCCGGTGAGTGTATATTAACAGTGCAGCAGTAAAGAAAAAAAAAAACTCTTTCCATTGGGGAAGTTCGGATGTTTAAGAGGAGTAAGTTTCTATAGTAACTTAGGCCAAACTTATTAAGACTTTATTATTTTAATGTTCTGCGTAACTTCTTAATGTCAGTTTAGTAATTCATATTTTCTTCTTTATTTTCTTTCCAGAAGCCATATTTGAGCATACACACATACATGGAGATTCCTTTAAATGTTAAGTGGAAGATTAAAAAATTGGATCTGTGAATTCTCACAGAATCAGTTGAATTCACATTTTGCTACTCACTCATACTCTTATTAACCTGGAGTCCCAGTCTCTGTCACAATAATCATTTTGGGATGTTTTAGGCCTAGTGGCAGACATCCACTTACAATGTAGCCAATGGCATATAAAGAGCCTTTTTTTATGTCCACTGAAGTTTCTCGGCTTGCTCTCTAAAAAATGGTTGTCATTCGCAAGGCTTCTTTTACTTTTATACTTTAAGTAAATTTCCAAGTCTGTACTTTGATACCTTTATTTAAGTAAAGAAGTTAAATCAGTAGTTCTACTTTTACCAGGGTATTTTTAACACAAGTATCAGTACTTCTACTTGAGTGTGATAAGTGAGTACTTTTGCCATCTCTGCTATTAACTAGGGTGAACGCCAGCATAACTTAATGGTTAAAAAATCAGTATACCCTATTTTAAATCAAAATTAAGGATTTAAAATAAATCCTCTCCAAATAGGTCTGTTTAAATCTGCATAAAAAAATTACGTTTATCATAGTTAAAGCAATCAAGGAACACCAGTAAGGAGACATTGGATTATTATTTATTGTGGGTATCAAAGCCTCCTTTCCAATTTAAATTTTTTTTTTAACTGTTCCTATGTTATTCATGAAATGCATTTGGAGACATCCCAGATCTGACAGAACATTCTTTACCTTTATTCAGTCTTAATAAAAGGTAAATGGGTTAGTTCCTTATGCAGTAAAGTGTTTAGATAACATGTACAACAAAGATGGATGGACTCATTTTACTTCATATCATTTGACTTCCTTGGTGTTTTTATGCTTAAGAGCAAGTCTTATGAATAGTCATAAAATATATTTAATTTCTGTGTTAAGATCTTAATAATTGTCTTAACAGTAATTACATTTGACAGAAGGTTCATTCATGTCTGTCAGTCACTGGTGCACATTGCTACTGAAATGAAATCATCGCTCTCCACCTATGCACAGACGATGGGAGGAACATTACCCATGAGATGTTAATTCTCTAATGAAGCTGCAGAGGGACTAACATGTTAGTTGGCTGGAACAATGATGTTGCCATGTGTAAGTGTTTAAAAACATTTAACAGGAACAGTGTGTTGGGTCTTTATTTTAAAAGAATAAACATTGTTTTATGGTTTTAAAGCCCAGTAGGGATGTTGTGTGTCTCAACCTGACCTGTGGAGGTTCTCCTTTTGTAGGACACTCGTCTCCGACACTCAACGTCATCCGATTCAGTTGCTTGTGCACATGTCATCTGTAAAGAGAAAATGTATGATCAGGAACATAAACTACTGCCCGTCTTGTTGGAGCTCCACGTATCTCCTGTTTTTGATGTAATCCTACCAGAACAGTCTGTGTCTCACACTCTTCTTTCCAATTCTTTGAATAAATAACAGGCCAAAGCAAAGCTCATTTCCTGCTCAGTTTGAAAACATAAAATAACTGATAAATGTGGGTTCTTTTCAAATAATGGCAAAAGCTTACACATCTTACCAATTCACTCAATTCATCATAATTACAGTCCACAATGTCCAACTCCCCCCTAATGCCTGACTAATCTCGTTCTCTCACTTTTGTCTTCCATCTAATTTCAGATTAAAGGAAAACATTTCAACTAGCCCTCATGTTTTTATAAAGAGAATTAACAAGAACGCCATTCATCCAATTAAAATAGACATGACACATGGAATGGATTGTTTCATTTAAAGTGAACTACTTTATAATCAGAAACAACTGGTGGTGGCGCCTCCATGCTGATTACCTTTTCGTCACGGAGGTCAAAGGTCAGCTCCAGGTTTTTAAGGAAGTGGTCGGCGAACTCTGGATACATGTCAAGCACCTCCACAATCTCCTCCCTCTGAATGGTGTGGAGGTCACAGTAGCTCAGCGCCCGCACGTCTGCACACGATTTCCCGGGCTTGCGGTACAGGTGGATCATCTCGCCAAAAATGTCGTTCTTACCTTGGGGGGAATAAGCAATCAAATTTAAGTAACTGACTCCTGTAATCCAATCAAGGATATTTGCTTTTCTATAAGCCAGTTTATACTTTGCTTCTTCAGAAACATCCACAGTTGCTAGGCGAACATGGAGTAGCACGTTACGTAGAACAGTGTGTGGTGACCTATAAAGACGGGCCACCTGGCAGAGAAGCGCAACAATGCTAAAGAGGCCAAAGTCATCTAAAAAAGGATTTACACAATGCCTGTCTGTGTTCATGGAAGTCACACAGGCCACCCATTCCTGTCTCTGTTCAGTGTGTAATTACCTACGTGGAATGACCACAGGATTTACTATGGTTGCTTTAGTGGGGTATTTGTTTGAAGTCAGTGATTATAGAGCAACAAAGTGTTTAATATTACATAAATAATCTTGAAGTAAATAATTGGATTTTTTTAACTACAAATAAAACAATTTAAGAGATGACTGAAACCCAACTTAATTTTTTATTTTCTTAATAAAAGAGTTCCACAATACTTTTTAGTGACATTGTGAAAAAAACTGAAATACAAATTCCACCCACAGTCTGTCAAAATGAAAATGATGAATTAACATTTCAATACGAGTTTAATCTTAATTCATTTATACGTGTTTCACAATTTATGTATGATTATAGTCCGTCATATTGCATTTTCTAGAGCATGAATGCTGTGAACATTCATCTTGTTCACAGCAGTGAACAAGATGAATGATGAGCCAGTTGATTATTACTAATTTCTATCTATTTAACATTGTGATCATACACAAGCCCCAGCATTTTCATATTTGGTGGGATGTAGCACCATATGAAAATGGCACCATAGTGTGAAAATGAAGTAATCAGTGGTTCTCGTGATGTAGCAGAGAAAATGTGCTGAGTTGTGTTTAACCTACAATTTCAACAACCATGCTTCTCGCTCATCATGACCCTATGATGTCATCGTTTTTTTTAGCCAAATCTTATTGGCAGCATTAAAACAATCAGAAGAAAAACCAATGCATAAAAAGCTTAATAGGATACACCTGCTGGCTGCTAGGATGAGAGGGGAGGAGGGAGATGAGATTGGATGTGATTACATTTGGATGCTGTGGATAATGCCATGTGGCTCAGTGGCTCCCGTCACCAAGAAATGCATCACGCCACACTGACAACCTGGTGAAACGCTCACTCACTTCCATTCTCAATCTGTCACTTCACTTTTCTCCTGAATTCCTCAAACTGCCCCCTTCCTTTTACTCTCCTCTTCATCCTCCCCCATCATTTGTCTTTTCCTTTTCCCCCGCCCACTTGCTCAGCTCTCCATCCCTCCGTGCTTCTTTTGTTATCCATCTCTGTTTGAAAGCCTTCATGCTCTTTTTTCATCAACACTTCTGCTACCCTCTCCCCACCATGTGTCCTCCCCCACTATTTTCTGTCCTCTCTCTCTTCATCTGAGACATAACTGTGAGTCGGCAGCATCACAATGTTCTTTGAAGTAAGTTATTACAACCTGCCAGTGAGGGCTCAGAGCTGCCAAGCCAACCATATCACAGCACAACGGAGCCCTCTTCATTTAGTTGGCTCAAACTTTAAACTATGCAAGGAATAGTTTAAAGTTTTGGGGATTGATTTGTTGACAGTTAGATGAGAAGATCAATTCCATGTATATCCATTATACCTTTGTGTGTGCGTATATATATATATATATATATATATATATATATATATATATATATATATATATATATATATATATATATATATATAAAAATCATTATCAGTAACTGTTGATTTAGGCATTTAGAAGCGTTGCTGTGTAAACATCTCCACAGCTGACCTATCAGGAGAATGTGACTTCTGACCTTTAACATCCCTCTGGATGAAAGGCAGATTAATGAATAAAATCTGTGAAAACAGAAAAGGTCCCAAACTAATGACACAGATAAACATTTTGTTAAAAGCACAAATATTGTGACATCAGGAGAAACACTCTGACTCAGCTGATCATTTTGCAAAGAGTGTGTTAAAATGTTAAAAACGTTAAAATGTTTCTAACAGGGCTGCACAATTAATCGCAATTGTATACAGATCACAATAAAGACTATTGCAATATATAATCTGCAGGGGGGTGCAATCGTTAATGGGAAAATGTGTCAAACTATTCTAAAAGTATTGACGTGCTGCAGAGACGTCTGGACCGACAAATCCTTTCCTACATACTAAAGATAAAATCTTTGTTTTGTACAGATCCTCGCATGAATCATACTATAATCATTTTAATTTCTTGAAATTTTACAAATTTTCAATGAAAATGAGAATAATTATACAAAAATCATTGTTCCCTCCAATATCATGAAACATGTCGCATTGCAAAATCAGTCAAAAATAATCACAATTGGATCCATAACCAACTACTGGATCCAGCAGAAATGTGTTTGAGGTGTACACTAGACCCACCAAGGATGGCCACTACGACGTCATCTTTGAGGATTTCGATGGAGCCTCGGGAGACAAAGTATAGTGCAGTCAGCACATCTCCGGAGTGGACTAGGGTGTCTCCAGGGGGAGCATGGGTAGTTTTGAACCTCATGGCCAGGGCCCTAAGGCAGCCCTTGGTGGCTCCGTGAAATACCTTACAGCCCTCCAGGAGGTTCTGGTTGAGGTGGAGGCAGATATCCGCCTGCAGGCACTCTGGAAAACCCTTCAGGACCTGTGTGTGAAACACGGGTCAAGGCGGACAAGATTATGGTCAGATGTCATGTGGATGTTGTATGCTTAAAAAAAAACTAAAAAAACTCAGCACTTTGATGTGCAGGGATTAATAATGTTTGTTAAATTTTGGTTTGAGGTGAAATTGCAGGTCAAATTATTTTCTGAGAAATTTGATACAATTGCCACTTGTGTTCTTTCCTTCTTCTCAAAACCTAATATACCCAACAGTACAGTTAGTCTGTGGTGTCTTTCAACACAGAGCTACAATTCACTGTTCTGAGCCTTTCAGCAGCATTAGCAGCAGAGGAGAGACAAGACAGAACATTAAGAAACTGACAAGCTGCAGATAAATCAAACCACAAAGTGAAAACACAGGTTCAATATTTATTATGTCTTCCCTCTGTTTGTGATAATCTAGCACATTTATTTTAAAACTTTACTGTCTTTTTGTACTGAGATGATGACACTACTCTATGAACCATAACCTGGTACAGTACATGCAAGACCAAAAAGCAACAATATTCAATCTTGCCTCAAAGAGTGTCTGTCTATTGAACCATTCCTCAATATTCTGACCTGCTATTTTGTTAAAAAAAAAAAACACAATAGAAACAAGTATTACAAATGTTGAAACTTGTTGAATGGTCAAGCATTCCTACCCATCCGAGATAGCCTGGGAGACAATGAAAAATATTTTGAAGGGTAATTTTGACATTCACGTTAACAGCGTTAGTGAGGACTTTCTGATGCATTAAAAACAGACTTATAATACACTTACCCTTTAAAGACAAATATACAGTGACCACAGACAAAACAGCTTAGGATTGACAGACAACTGACTGTAAAGGACCACATTATCTCTTCAAACTTTAACACCATAACAGACACTGGAAGGTGAGGAAAGGGTCTTTCAGGACACACAAGGGGCAGTTGAAACAAGTTAACACATTTCTTATCGTTGTCGTTTGCACATAAAATACAATGTGCTAAGGACACAAGCACAGCAAAAGAATGCTGCCTGAACTGTTTTTCTGGCTCTGACAGGCTTTTTGTTGCTCAGAATCAAAAACTGATCTGTAGATTTGGAAAGGAAAGACTGAACAACATTTGGCAAGCGCAGGTGCCACCACGGAGCGTGCCGCCAAGCCTCCCACAATGGGAGGGAAACCTGGCAGCGCCCGGCGAGGCTGTGCCCACTCTCACAGGCGTGATTCACTCGGTCTCTGGTACCAGATGAATATCATGGGGTTGTGTGAGAATAAACAGATTTCATGCAAAAGGGACCTCAAGGCAAGCCACATACAAGTCTATCAGTAATAGACAATGTGGCCTGCGAGAAACTATCAATGTTATGTGTATCCTCTGCAGTAACTGGCATGCATAGATAGATTAAAAGAAAATAAACAGCTATGATGGACATCAACTGTTCACACTGTGTTCATGTAACAGATAAGACCCTGAGGGAACAATAACATGCATGTTTAGGACAATAACTAAACATTTGCATTACACATTTGCATATTATATTGCATATATATATTGCATTTGCATAAGTCTAATGCTATTTGTTATTTTCTGTACAAAAAGCTAAAAGCTACTGGCATCAAACAACTAGATGAAGCTCTACCAATGAGGAACATTCTTATCAACATAGTTGGGTTAACACATGTACCTCCTGCTCTTACCAGAGTGGTGGGGTCATTCCATTTGACATGAGGCAGACATGGAAAAGACAAACTTATATAAGTACCATGAAAAGTATCATGATGAGAGAAGCCAGAATTACGGTGTGCATAAGCAGTAACTGTGGCTTTCATTTCACTCGTGGCTATGACTTAACATTGCACAGTGTGTTCATGATGAAAACATTATATGATACTGTGCCAGTGACAGAGAGATTGCTTCACGATGTGGTAAGAGCATTTTTCAACAGGATAGTTGAAACTCACACAAATGATATTGGAAAGGGAGAAGAAGCAGTAGAAAAAAGCAACAGCACCCATAGAATTTAAATTTTGTTACCATCCAGTATCCCCCAAAACTAAATAAAAGACAAACTGGTACACACAGTCCTCTCGTACCATATTCATATCGATGCCGTTAGTGTACGTCCAGGCGTGTTGAAAGTACTCTTCCAGCCTTTGCCTCAGTGGGTTTGGAATCTGGTGGAAGCGGATGAATTCTTTGACCCGTAGCATCTGCAGGTGATACCTGGCTGTACCTGAATACAACCTCTGGATGATGGCGGACACGTTCCCAAAGATGCTGGCGTACATAAGAGCTGGGAGAGAAGCCATACAGGTGACCATTGAGCCATGGTGGCTAAGGCTGGTCAAACACAGTATTACTTCTGTTTATTCAAAACAAACCACTGTTGCTCAAGGAAAGGCCTACCTGGTGTAATGCAAACAATTGCATGCTCTAAAAATGTATTAAATCCCAACTGTGTTATATCAGGGGGTGTAAATAGTACACTTTAGGGCTGACCCCTCTTAGTCGATAAGTAGGCCATTCTTCTAATGCACATTTCCAAGAAACTTATAAGCACATCTCTGGTAAACACAAGAGTTAAAGTGGTGCCTTTGCATGATTCTTTGTGAAGAAACACAGTTCAGGTCTGTTGATTAAATCAACTAATTGATTAGTCAACCAAATCGTATGAGTGTTAGTTGACCAAGAATTACTTTAATTGTGGACAGCCTTAGTACATTTAGAAATACAGTGGATTTAAAATGACCATGTTTAATAATTGAGTAAATCTAATATTTACTGGCGTTTATCAGTGTCATCTGTAAAGCCTACTGTAAAAGTCTGGTTATAGAGGTTCAATAGCTGCATAAAATACTGTGTGAGGTTTCCTCTCTTATTTAACCCTGATTAGTGATGGTTTCAGTAATACAAGAATTAAAATACTGTATGTACTATCACGCAGCTGTCACTCACATCCAATAAGCATGACACAGATGGAAAAGATCTTCTCAGAGTTGGTGTTGGGGGAGACGTTCCCAAAGCCCACACTGGTTAGACTGCTGAAGGTGAAGTAGAGTGCAGTGACGTACTTATCTTTAATGGAGGGGCCCGAGTTGGGATCACTGTAGTTGTATTTTTTTCCTAAAATGAGTAAGAATTATAACAGTACACAAAATTACTAAAGTTGTGTTTAGCAGCAAAAGTTACAATACATTTTACTTTCTTAACACTTTGTTTGAAAGCAGAGCAAAAACAAGACAGGTCACCTATTGACACCCCCAGATTGTCCAGCCAGCCAATCTTATGCTCCAAGTAAGGCTTCTCCACGTTTCCAATGGCATACCAGATGCAGGCCAACCAATGTGCGATAAGGGCAAAGATGCACATGAGCAGCATGAGGACGGCAGCACCGTACTCAGAATACCGGTCCAGCTTACGGGCGACTCGTACCAGCCGTAGAAGACGGGCCGTCTTTAGTAGACCAATCAGAGTGGTGGTCTAGAATGAAAAACAAACCGAAAAATATACAGAATTTAGGTGACTTGAAAGTATGTGTAACCCCCCCGCAAAGGTTCTTGTGTAAATGTTAAAATGTGCTAATATGTGCTTTGTCGCCCCTCTGGCTTTGTGGGCCTCGGCTTTAGGTCCTCTTGCGCCTCCCCATGAGCGGTTGTCTGGTGAACCCGGGCACCTGCAGCCAATCACAGACCACCGGGTGCTAAAAAGAGCCTTTCTGCACTGCTGGACCTCATAGGCGTTTGCCGCTTCCAGCTTAAACACTTACTATTTGTATTGTGAGCTACTGTGCAGAAGGATCTATACATTAGCTTTTTGTAAATGACCCATGATCGCGCCTATGGAGTGAGAGCAACGGGATGCTGACTGCAGTTTACTTAATGGCCACCAGCGTCATTAATAACACAGATTTTCTGAAAATTCCACATAATATCTTTAATATAAAAAAGTAACATAAATCAATCTATGAAATGAATATAAAAATGTAGTGGAGTGGGGTAGAAGTAAAAAAAAAAAAAAATCCCCTCTTCCCTGGATGAACTTGTGAATTGTGAAGCACCTCCTCAAATGATGCTGGGACCTCTTTGCCTTTTAAGTAACATGTTTTAAAATATCCCAACGAAATCAGCAGTTATGGAGTCAACATTTGAAAATGTTAAACCCACATAGGTGACATTCATACTGTCCCAACAAAACAAAATCATTTCCAAATGAGACCAGGGGTTTCTGATGTGACTTCAACATGTGGGAGACGGCAACAGAAAATCCAGAATCATTTCAAGTACATCACCAGACACTGATAACAACCTTTTCCAGCAATCAAAGTGAACAAATTGTCTTCTTTCAGCGTCAACGGTTGAAGACAGGGTCATGAGAATGAATAGTTTAGAGATTAAAAAAACAAATGTAAGTTAGGAATGCCTAATCTTACTGCCACACCACGCATAGTAGACACACAGACTAGACGCTGTGGCTCATTCCTGTCGGTGTAGAGATCTTTCAAGGTCTTAGCGTTTGTCAACACAACTTTACTGATGCATCCTATGGCTCTGCAAATCTTGACAATCAGCATGGAAGTGGCTTTAGTTAAACCGACTAGCATGCAAATAAGCATATGACTCATTAGGCTAATGAGGCACTTTTAAATTATTTTTATTTTATAATCAAAAAATTAGCACTAAACAGTCAGTGAGAAGAAAACAGCATCTAAGAAGCCCCCTTAGATTACGCAGACAGACAGACAGACACACACACACACAAACTACAATGCGCACACACACTGCCTTCTGTTCTGTTTAATTTAAAGGACTTTAATCCTCCCATCTCAGCTTTCTAGCCTGACTAAATTAATACACAGACTTTGGGAGTAGTATTGGTGAGAGGGGGGCAGCATACAGCCATGACACCAGTCTTAATCCATTAGTGTCCTGGAATCTGTAAGCACAGTAAGTGAGAATGCTAATAGGTCCTAACACTGCCATTGTGCCTGACAATTAACCATAATATCCGTGGGGAAATGTTTATACACTGGCACCCGCCTGCAGTAGTTAGTAGCTAACTAATGTCTATACATCCCTAGTTTTTACAGGCGATTGTCAATATTACATGGCTTACTTAAAGTATTACATTAAAAGCAGTAACAAGGCTGGAGTTTTTTTTCTATTTCTTCTTCTTTCTTTAAAAGGAAAAAGATGAGACAAGAAGGAGTGTGTGTCTCCGTCATGGTGACAAAAAGTGCTGTAGCTGCTTCTGATGCGTCCAGTAATGAGCCTCCGTCCTCCCAATCTCACCCATAAATCACCGCCAACATCCACTGCTGTGCATCCGGCCAGCGCCCTCATTCAATGACAACTGAGCGAATAATGAAGGAATCACAAATAGGAACAGATGAGCCTTAACTTACCGATCATCTGTGAGCATGCATTGCTTTAGGTGTAGTGCTGCTGACTCTGAGTGACCTGCACAGATGACACAGCACACGGTGTATGATCTGGCCCACACAGTGTAACGTTGATTAAAATCTGGGCTTACAGTAAGTCGGAGGAGTGTGGGGCTGAGGAGCCAAGCTAAATCTCCCATTAGCAGCCAGCTGTATAAAACATATCCGCCGAATATCCCTCTGGCCATCTGCCTTTCCAGGCTCTGCTTGCCACTTTAAAACACCAGGAGTCAAACAAAGCTAGGACGCAACCTCTTGACTCTGTGTACATGCTATCTTATATTACATGTCTTCTCTTCTTATATTACTTATAAAGTAATACACCATGCTTGTTCTATATTCTCCAAAGTTAGTTAAACAGGAAGCTGTGAAACTGACTGGATTGACACTAGCTTAGTGACTGGGCACATTTGTAACTCTTACTACCAGTTTTTTGGACTCATGGAAAATGTTTCAGTCGATGATTTTGGTAATAAATCTGAACTCGTCTGAACTTTTAGTTGCAAATACTTACAATATAACATAAATATAAACAACAAATGGCAGCATAATCTGTAAATACAACAATGAAATATTACCACCTGATGAATGCAGGTCCAATATTCTCTCTCCTTTTGGCACTAATTTGGTCTGGGCCAATTCCTGAGAAATATATCTGGCTCTATAGTTATATTCTGCCATGTTCACCAGGTAGTTGCTAAATTGGTCTGTCGTTGCTGGGTAAATGAGGTACAGTGGTAAACAATTTGTAGGTCTTTTTCACTGAAACTGCCTGCTGCAACAGTAAAAACAATGCTGATGATAGCAGCAAAAGAAAGAAAGAAAGAAAGAAAGAAAGAAAGAAAGAAAGAAAGAAAGCATGCTGGGAACTGGAGAGTTGGTGATGACTACCTGTGTGTTCATCATGGCAAGCAACACCTTTCACATACATGCGGCCAGGTTATCCATTGTTAATATCAAAATACTGACAGTGTTCTTACTGGCTGTCAAAATGCCTAAAGTGGTCATATTCTTTGCAGACTATTCTGTACTCTAGAGCGGCACACAAAACAAGCAATATTGCTTTGCATATTCATCCAATCTAATAAGGAAACAAAGATGCTATCTACAGCTATATTTCTGTCTGAGTAAATGGTTGCACAATGATTTTAAACACAAGTCTGTGTCTATTTGCACTATTTCAGCAGGGCAGAAGTGAGATTGAGGGGGCTGCTTGTTACAGTCAACCTGCCTCCTCTTTCTTCTGTTTAGCACAGCCGTTGCTGTAGGTTTTGCAGCATAATAGATTTGGAGTGCACTTCTATGGTCTGCTTCAACTAAAGCACTACTGCACATTTTGCAATCTGACATGTGAGGTAGAAAAACTAATTAGATTAAGCTTGTTTAACTTGTGTGTGTGTGTGTGTGTGTGTGTGTGTGTATATATATATATATATATATATATAGTAAAAGCCATAAAATAGCTCTGTGCATGTGGTTTACTTTAAGCTAAAAAAAGTGAATCTTATATTTGTGAGCATAAAAAGCTCTCGCCTAAGGATAAACTTAATAATAACTTTAATTCTGCTAACTTTCATTAAAATTACCTATGCCCTAAGATGTTTTGGGTAACAAGTCTTGGCTGAGTTCAGTTGGTAATGTGCATCGCCTCTACCCTGCCCAGGATTATAAGAAAATGATATTTGAATTTTGGCTTGGACCACATTTTTACACTAAGCCTATGTAATTTGCAAATACCTCAAAGTTTGAAACTATGTACATGTGAATGTTGACATAACAGGCAAATAATATAACATATTATACCAACAGGACTTTTGTATGAAAATGATGGAGGAACTCATATAACTCCTGTACATAAATTCAGCAACAGACCATTTTCCGGCCTTCAGAGCTAAAATCCTGCACTGACAAAGAATCTCTCATGAGAAAAATACTCATTTGTTTCTAGTCAAACTAGATAAAAAAGATCTTACCATATTGTTGGAGACAGTTTCCAGGCAACAAAGGTGCACAGTTTAGGTCTAAAAATAGTCTGGGTCTCTGTACAAAGAGCTAAAATAACACACCTTCAAGAAAAGAGTTAAAACTGTACTGATGTGTTATTTTCAGTTTCTGCTGGTGATTGGAGGAGCTAAAAATACAACACTTTGTCATTCTACTCATTCTCTCAATGAGTGCTTCTGACACAAGCTGTAATGGGAACACACATTCTGTCACTGCGCCAGGCATCTAGCTGTATGACGAGGACATGCATCGTGCCGTGGCGTCACTCAGCTGTCTGCTCTTTTTTTTCCACCTGCCACTCACTGCCAAGCTGTAGTCGTTGACCCCCTCAGTGGAACACACACCTAACGGTAAATAATGACTCTGCAAGCCAACGGACTGACATCAACACCGGCCTCAACGCACACATCAATCTTTGTGTGTGTGTGTGTGTGTGTGTGTGTGTGTGCGTGTGTGTGTGTATGTGTGTGTGCGTGTGCGTGCATTTGGTGTTGAATCATACACCAAATTTTAGTAGCTTGAATGCTTCTCCTTTTCTTTCTTTAGTTCTTCCATAATTTAAAACAGCTGAAAAGAAGATGCGAGGTGACAGCCTGGCATCTCACCGCAAATCACCTACTGTAACTTATTAATATTCAACAGTACAGTAGGTATTAAATGCAAAGATAAGTATTCTGGGGCTTACAAGGAAATTGTTATTGCACTCTCTAAACAGCTCTCTCTAAGCATTAGATAACTTGCGAAGCCATCTCCCTCAGACACACACAAGTGAAATAGTTTCTCACAGACACGGTGGTTAGGGAGGCTGAGACCTTTTTAACAGATTTGGATTGCCCTGGGCTGTGCATTCTGGCTCTGATGGAAAGAGAGCGGAGGGAAGCAGATGTGACAGCCAAGCGTCAGATTGCTTTAGAAGTCAAAACAGCTCAGAAACACAAGTGGCCCTCAGCCACTCTGGAGTAAAGCAGGGAGCCTTAGCTTTGCAAGGTGAAAAAGTTTGTGCACTCAAATTTTGGCTTCTCACATAGTATCAGATGCATGTAGTTAAAGTACACGGTCAGGGAAAACATATTGACCAGAGAATTTTCAACACGTCCAACAACCAAAATCTTCCCCTGAGAAATACTCTACATGAATCCCACAATTAATTAACACAATTATGCTCAATTAATCGCAACGTTATCAAAATCGCAACATCCATTAGTGGAATATCTAATATTTGTTAAATGTGTCCAACCATTCTGAATTAAGTATTGCGGTGCTGCAGAGACATCCTGGCCTAGAAATCGTATCCAACAGACCAAAAATCTCACTATAATCATTTACGTTGTTTCAATTTTAATATTTGTCATTGAAAATGATGATAATGGTTGAAAAATGTTCATTCCCTCCAATTTTGTGACTCATATTGCAATGTCAGTCAAAATAATCGGAAATTGTTATTTTCCTCAAATCGTGCAGCCCTACAGCGCGGCACGACTAAGTAATTAATTCCCCCCACTCTCACCTCATCTGATCCTGAGCCGAAGATGAGCAGGTCAAATGGGATGGCCGCCACCATGTCTATGAGGAACCAGCCCTTAAAGTAGTGGATGGCAATCTTGGCCGGGTGGCTGACCACTTCCTCGTTGGCGTTGACGTATGTGGTCCTGAAGTTTATAAGGATGTCCACGATGAACATGATGTCCACCATCAGATCCACCACATTGAGGGGTGAGCAGGAGTAGCCACACTCACGCCTCCTCTGCTCCTCGATGTCATTGAGGAGGAAGGCAGCAGAGTAGGGCGTGAAAATAGCAGTGTAGATGACCAGCAGCAGAATCAGCCAGTCCCACACTGCTTTGAAGGGACTGTAGTGAAGGATGGTCCACTTGTCCATGCGAGGGGTTTGAAGCTTGTACTCGGGCAACACGTCTGCACCCAGAGACAGAACCTGAGGAGGGGGTAAGAGAGTTTGTCAACTTAATCTCATGAAATTTGAATAAAGTGAAGGATTTATTTCACTGGTGTCTGAGTTGTTTGATAGCTGTGCTGCTTTTTAACCAAAAACTATTATATTTGAGAGAAAAAAGTGTACTTTAAAAGTGTTTGCTGCAGATTTCTGTTTAGCCAAGTGTCTTGCTTTTAAGTGGCACTTTAGTCATTTTGCACATGAAGATCAGTGTTCACTCATCACAACGAGTTTACAAGGTAGGAAAGGTCTAGGAGAAAAATGCAAGTTGCAATTATGGGAAATTTAGGATTCAGCGTTTTGGGACTTACTCATAATATCTCAGCCCCTGCTAATTTGATTTTGACAATCTTTTTTTTTTCAATCTTTCCTGCACAAGTAGCCCAACGTTGTAAAAGTAAAATACTGAATCACCGAATACCGTTAAAGGTGCAATAATGGTCATATATTAATAATAATAATACAAAACAAAAAGGTATCTTTAAATTCTCCACTGTGCAGTAATTCAACAATATAAGCCAACATGCATTGGCAATTCCGTGTTGTTACATTGACGTGCGTGCTGGTTTGTAGGATTGTATTATGACATATGTTTGAAGATTAGGTCAAGTAAAGGTCATGTTTGTAGATATGTGAGTAATCTAACTGCAGGATTTGAACTTCAGATTGTACAGAACATACTGTATTATCCAAATGCTATTTAACATCCTAGAAAACCTTGCATGAGCAGAAACCTTGAGGCATACTTTCCCACTCTCCCACATAAATCTTTCATGTGTTAATTGAAGGATAAAGAAAAGCTTCTAGTTATTAATAATAATGTAATTTTCTCTCACATGTTCCATACAGTAGCGAGCTGCTTTTGCGCTTTGCAGCCCTCTAACTTACCATTCCCAAAGAGAATTTAAACCGTCCCAAAGTAAATGCTGGTCATCCCAATAATTAAAATATTTGGATTTCAAAACAATACAATTATTCTGATAATTCGAAGTGATGCATAGCATAAACTAAACACCTTTGTCTCCAAATCATCAGCGGTACATTTTGCCATTGTGCCCACTGGTGACACCAGAATGCGCAAAATCCAACCACCACTTAGTGACGCCATTGTACCTGCCTGACAGTTGCAGAAAGTACACTGCTTTGAGATGTGTGTCTGTGACTGAGTACTCTTTTGCAAAGAGATTAAAGATAAGGTTTAATTAGTAGTTTTTTGTATTTCTTTTCTCTACCGTTTGTCCCGCAACCGTCTCACAATTCATTTTCTATTGTCCCTGATCATTCTAAGTTAAGTCAGAGCCCTGGCCATGGTTTCATAACCTTGTGAAGATCCTTTGTACAGCTACTGTAGATTGTACATAGAGGAGTGAACATACAATCATTACAATTGTTTTGCATTAAGGATGGAGCAAACATCCATTCTAGCGAGCATGGATGTCCCTATCATTATCTCTGTTATTGCAGTTACCATATATAGCTAAATAACTTTTATCATCAATATTACACAAGCGTCATGGACCATTTGGGATTTGAGTTTCAATGACTTGGAAGTAATTACAGGCGCAGGCAGAGAATACCATCAAATTATCCAAGTGTCTGACTAAGCTCTAAGGAGGAATGCAAAGAGAGAGAGACAGGTAAAGTACATGAGCTGGAAGGGCAGACAGGCAATTACTATGTACCCATCAGTGAAAGAATGAAACAGAAGAAAAAATAAGACTCCACCACTTCCACCCATCACTTATTGCATTCCCCTTATCTCTGCCGTAGTCACCTTCACAACCCCTGTGATTGAGAGGAGAAGACTCAGGGACAGAAGGATGATGTGTGCCACCAAAAAGGCTGAAGTGTTAATAAGTGAATTAGTTACTAGAAACTCCTACCCTTTGTGCAATGTGGAGGCACAAATGCTTTTACCCTCCCATATGGGTTGACCTTTTGAAATCGATCACAAACCGAAGGACAGACAAAGGAAATGTTCTCTATTATTCATCAGGCTTTCACTTCATTAAAAGCAGGTGTTCCAAATGCTTGTTCC
The DNA here is from genome assembly GCF_013103735.1 of Etheostoma cragini. Classification (NCBI taxonomy): domain Eukaryota; kingdom Metazoa; phylum Chordata; class Actinopteri; order Perciformes; family Percidae; genus Etheostoma; species Etheostoma cragini. The sequence goes on from NC_048430.1 coordinate 2,323,332, forward strand.
ATTATGGTCACAACTGAATGTGTAATTGCTGTTGACCTCTGCTTAGATTTGTGTGTTCTTAAATAGATTTCTGTTAAACAAATATTCAAGAAAGTGGTACAAACAAACCAAGAAAAGCTTGAAAATACTGTACCTATGACCGTTTTGGGGATTAACAAAATATAGCCAATCTTTTTCTAAATTAAAGATCATATCTGTTTTTTAACATACCTAGTGTAGCTATGTGCACTTGGCCCAAATGATCTCTCGTTAGATAATGGGAGGCCCGTTGTGTGTTTGGCTTGGCTTCAAACAACATGCACATGAGCACTAGCTTTCTCCCCTTCTCCGCTTCTTTTTGCTCCGCATTGTCAGGACTGGGCTATTATTTATATGAGTGGATTGTTATTTCATGTTTCTGGGGTTCATCACATAGCTTTAATCATTCAAAATTATGCATCATGATTGGTTTGATTCCACATCCAGCTTCAGATAACCCCTAGTTTAAAAATAAAGAAGGGCAAATTTAGTTTCAGTATAGCTACAGTACCACGGTATCCACAGCAACATGTACAGTGCTTAGCATACGTTTATCAACCCATGCTAAAGTTGACTTAAAAAAGGAATAAAAAAAAAAAATCATCTTTTGGAAATTGATCTTAATGCCTTAATTAAAAAAAGAGGAAAAATCCAACCTTTAAGGACACCAATTTTCTATTGTGAATGAATAATATATCGTAAATAAGGAAATGTTCTTCATACATAATACAGGGGGCATAAGTATACACACCCCTGTGTTAAATTCCCATAGAGGCAGGCATATTTTAATTTTTAAAAGGCTAGTTTTTCATGGATCCAGAATACTATGCATCCAGATCAAGTTCCCTTGGCCTTTGAAATTAAAACAGCCCCACATCATCACATGATTTTATAGAAAGAACCCCATACCAATCTCTAGGCATGGTAAAGGGTGTGTTATGATGGAGGTCTATTTTCATTAAAGGTGTCCTTAAAGGTTGGATTTATCCTCATTTAAAAAAATTAAGACATTAAGATACATTTTCAATTTTCCTTTTATTCCTCTTTTTAAAATCAAATTTAGCATGGGTGTATTCACTCATACTGAGCACTGTATCTAAGTACAATTCCCAGGCAGAGCAGTGGTTGGTGGGAGGACACACTCGAATTTTGGTGTACACACACAAGAAGTAACACTTCAAATGGTTTTGAGTTTCTAGTGTGCATTAACACACTAGAATTAACAAGCATGGCCTCTCTGTTCCTTGATAATGTTGACTTTAATGCTAGGGGGGGAGGACAGTTTGGTGCACTGTGACCTGCTCTGTCTCTAGTCTTAGGCTTTTTGCTGAAGTTGTCTTTGAGTGCAAAATAAGGTCAGTTTCTGTTACCTCCACCCATTATACTGTAAATGGGCAAAATTAAGACCTAATCAGTGGATTGGTGCTGTCTTGGCCTACAGTACCACTGGGGATGCATTAACTTACAGTACTTGTCTACTCCACCTCTCAGCCCTGGTAGGGAAGGTGAGAATGTCCGTAACTCTCGAAATATGGCCTGGCTCAATCTTTGCAAGTGTGATTTGTGATGAAATTATATTATGATGAACAAAACTATGGAAAGCACTGTCTCTCCACTCCAATCTGCACAATTTCAGACTGTCAACAAAGGATTGATAGCATGAATTATTAAGAAAGGCAAACTATATGTGCCCATTACTCTTCTTAATTGTTTCCCAAACAAGAATCTACTAACAGATGGTTGGATAATAGATTTAAAACATAAAACATTGATTTGTATCCTGTGCATTTAATAACTTCTGTGCGGTCACACTTCAGTTTGTCTTTAGAAAAGTTTGCCATAACTCCTTATATGTTCATTTCTATTTCTTTGAGTGAGCAGTGCTGCGTTAACTGAAACTTCCTATTGGTTGAAGGATGTGAAGATTCCAAATGTACATGTTTGAAATACTGTATATGGAACTGAAATTAGCACTTAGAAAGGGGACAAAATCAGAGAATCTTTGGGTACTAGAGGTCTTCATGGGTTTTAAAATGTTGGTGCCGATACTGAGTAGGCTAGGATCCATACAGATTGACTCAGGATTTAAACAAATTGGCATAGACGCGGCGGTAAAACCAGAACTTACCCGACCACATTAGACCGGATTTAATTTGGACCTTGGCCGGGTGCTAGCTCTTGCCAGAAGAACTTTTCACATGAATGCAGAGATTTACGGCCCACACAATTGAAAAGATTCTCAGTCTTCACAAATTCCGAAACTTTTCAGCGATTTTTGTGGAGAGCCTCGCTTGGTCTTACCTGTGTCACCTTGTCAGTTACATTGTGTGTACGGTCTTTGACCTTTGGGGCGATGATGGTTTTCTCAGACGATGGAGGGGAAGGACACTTCTTCTCATTGTTGGCCTCAGAAAAGTTGAGCGTAATGAGGGGAATCTTGTTAATGGTGCTGTACTTGTTGAGGTTGGAGTCTGAGGTGGAGCCGAGCAGGCTGGATTTGATCTGGCTGAGTGGCCCTGGAAGAGATAGCAACAGATGGAGGACGTCATCATTAAAAGTTGCCACATCTTGTACTACTGTTGGGGCCATTGTTGATCTAAAGGTTTCTGAATTGTGGACATCAGAGCACAGTCTAGTGTTCATTTTTGATTGATGTGACATGGGTTGTGAGTATAGGGTGGCCCAGACTTTTGGAGTGAGTTCAACCACAACACCACACCGGGAATACAACAGATACTGAAATATAAACTCTACACCCTGTGATTGACCTGTCTATGGGGAACAGGTCTTTCAAAGTTTTTCATTAAGAAATAATGAAGAACAATGTTGGTGAAAGAAAAGAATGATTGAATGCACAAATTATGCAACTCAGTTACTCAAACCATCTGTCTGATACAGTGTGTTTAGTCAACAAAATCTTCCTTCCCCATGCTATAATATGGTATACATTACTTTTATTACATTATACTGTGTTTTCTAAAAGCATAATAAAAACTGACTCTTAGAAATCAACTCCCTGCCTTATTGTGAAAAACATTCAACACTGCAACAATAAGAGAAAGCACTAAACACATTGACATGTGACCGAAATGAGAGCAATAAAATTGACAGAATTGCTGATCCAGCCTTGTGAACCAGCTGAGAAAAGTTGCACTACCCCCCCCCCCCCCCCCCCCCCCCCCCCCCCCCCCCCCCCCCCCCCCCCCCCCCCCCACATAGTACAGTGCAGTGATTGATGGTCAAGGACAGAGAAACAGACAGCTGAGAATGAGAGATTGCATGCACAGCTTCAATACATGCCACAGTAAGGATAAATAATTACAGTCATGAAAAATAATTTCAAAAGGAAAAGCTGAAGCCATACCCCCAGCCATCCAGGAGCGAGATACTAGCAAACCAGAAGAGAGAAGAAATTGGGGGTAAAGGGGAAAGTGGGAATATGGAGGGGTGGTTGGATTGCAGGGTCAGTAATCATAAGTACAATCAACATTACTTAAAGTATCACATTACAGCATATATCAGGAAATAGTGAATTTGGCAGTTTTGAGAGTAAACTCTTATGAATTTCAAATTAACATACAATATTGTGGAACTAATATTAAGGAATCAACATTGGCTAGTTATATTTTAATTTTGGGAACTCCTCATTTGATCCAAAAAACAACTAAACATGAATGTGTTATAATCTGTGTCAGACAGATAATGTTGTGAAATGTATGCAGCATCAGCACTGCTACAGGTCCTTTGCAATCTAAATGTTGACCCGAAAAGGACAAATGTGAGCATAGAGAATTGAATTGGAAACACAGTCAGGTTTCTTTTCATTTCCTAAGTCATGGCAACTAGGAACCAGAGGTTGCATAGAAGAAAAGAGAGGTTACAGACAGTGGGAGGTATCATCTTGTAAAGCTTCATTGATTTTCTTCAATGAACAAAAAGGAAAATAGAGATGTAATGCGTTGCTTCATGCAAGCGCGTGCTGAGGTCAGTGTGGTTTTTTCAACCAAGCCTTCCCCTGGGCAACTGGTTTGGGATCAGCAGGTCATGCGCACTAAGACTGAGTCATTTAGTGCTGTGCCAGTGTTTCGATGCGCCGTCCAAAGCACTTACAAACACAGGCAGTTGTCCACCAGAGCATTTGCATTCAACATAAGCCTCAGTAATGTGGGAAACTCATGCAACGAGCAGGCTTTGTGCAGAATATGTTATCCAATAGACGTGCTCAAATTTAACAGGTCAAGATGCAGCAGGGCTGCGGTTTGTTACCTTTCATATTGCGACCATTGTCTGTGTAAGAAGAAAGAAAAAAGGGTGAGTGAGTGGAGGCAAGAGAAGAACTTTGGGTGCTTCTATGATGATAAATGGGCAGCTGGCATTACCCCCCCCCCCCCCCCCCCCCCCCCCCCCCCCCCCCCACTGTCCCCATGAACAATTTATTACTGTGAAGTAGACATATTACTGTGTCAGACACTGGGATCTATTTAAATGAGAATTGTAGATAAGGGGATGGGGGGACAGATTGGCCTGAAGGAAACGGCCCGTCTGTGGCACTTTTACCCTCATCCAAATGAGGGCCAAAAGGCTAATGAGTAATTCAGACTCAAGGGAAGATAAACCGTACACAGTGTAGCTGGCGACTGGCTATAATACTGATTAAGAGACTGGCATCCCCATCTCAAATCTCCTTTTTTGGGCACCACAGCGAGTTTGGTAATTAATATAACCAAATTATAGTAAATGCTTGTTACAAGTACTACATCGGTTCATAAATATCTTAATGTAAAACACAGTTGGGTATTGACCACATCTCACACATCTGCTTTGAATGGTATCACTTGGCAAATAGGTTTTTGTTTTAGCAGTGATCACCAACCATGCTCTGTCAAAAGCCAAAATTGTGCTTTAAAATAAATAAGGCATTTCCAAAGATCCTCTCCATCCTTCTCATCTTAACAGTTTAAAAGTGTACCGTCTTAACTGAAAAGTCCATTCTAAATATGTTCACTGAGGCTTCAAGTTTTCACATCATACTTGTAAGTTCACTATTAGACCACAATTGGCTTTCAAACTAGTTAGACAAAAGTATTCTCATTCTTCATCCTCGATTCCTCCCTCTCCTTTCAGTCACACATAAATAATATCTGCCGGTCTGCATACTTCCACCTACGCAACA
>NC_048430.1:2328622-2338479 GCF_013103735.1 Etheostoma cragini
ACTTGTCACCATGGGGAACAGAGCCTTCAGCCGCTCTGCTCCCCAGCTCTGGAACTCACTCCCACCTGACCTCCGCAATATAGACTCTCTCCCCCTGTTCAAAACTAGACTAAAAACCCATCTGTTCCAGCTCGCTTATCTGTAAATACACTGTTCCTGTTTTTTTTTTTTTTTTTTTTTTTATTTCTTTTGTTATTACTACTTACACTTTTATGTTCCCTGTATCTGTCTTTTATTGTCTGTAAAGCGTCCTTGAGTGTTAGAAAGGCGCTGTTAAATAAAATGTATTATTATTATTATTATTATTATTAGTCTTCATTACTCAGGTAGAGGAATAGACACTAAGGTTTAAAAAGACTTCTGTAGAAGATGAAGTATTAACTCAAGCTTAAGTAAAAGTGTAAAAGTACTTTCAAAACTACTTTGTGTATAAAATTAAAAGTAATGGAAAGGGGAAAAAAAAGACTATCAATATGCTTTTTCAAATTAGACGGCAGGTTTTGGAAACAATTAGCTTGTGGTACTTGGGTGTGGAGAGCTTGTAGCACATTTGAAAAGAGTTGTTTTTACATCCAACCATTTCAAAATTTCTTCCAGGTACAGCCAGGGGTGTAAGAAGGGTGCTTGGTTGGGATATTTTGCAAGAGTTTTCTCGAGTCTCTGCCACGGACGTCTTCGTACTAGGCTACATATGTCGGCTATTTCCTTGCTGTAGTGTGAAGTGATTTGTGTCATGTGCAGGTGGGATGGATCCTGTACAAACCAACAGGGTCTTGGAATGGTATATGATTATACTTTTCATCCAACCACAATCAAATTCACTCTACCCAGACGGTGCAATTTATCTGGATATGTTTATTTTTTTGTGTTTTTTTTTGAAAGATGACAAGCCAGAAGGAAAACAAGCCAAACTGAAATAGGAGTAACACATTTTTAAAATGTAAAGAGTAGAAAGCAGATAAAACAACTGAAACTGTAGTTTTTTTTTTTATTTGGAATTGATGGGTAATCTGTATATATATGTAAGGATTTTACACTATAAATAAAATTGAATTGAAACTGTATTTGTTTGAAATTAAAAAAAAACTGCCTTACATTGACATTAGGGCATAGTAGAGCAGATTCCTACCTTCACTGGCGTGTCTGTCCCTGAACGCCATTTTGGAGTTGCATCCAAAGCCTTCCATGTCATGTAAGGAGGAGGCTCTGCGAATGCTGCACACACTCTCTCTGGAGGCGGTTGGAGTGAGGCCCGGGATTGACGGAACTGCAATGATAGTACCCTCATTGCTCTGTAGTTGGGTCTGGGTGATGGACTGGTCCGGGTATGTCCGATCCCAGGGGCCCTTGGGCGACGAGTGGTCCAAAGGCCCAGACACAGGCGTGGAGCAATGGCTGGGGTCGATGAGGGCGCGGGTGTCATTGGCGTAGGAGGGACTGCAGCTCTCGCGGGTGGTGGGAAGTTGGTAGTCCCGCGTAGCCACTGAGCCATCGCTGTGGCGAGGGGAGTCCACCATGACAGCATCGGGGTCTTCCTGGGGAAGGGACTGCTTGCTGATGCCCAAGTGAGGCAAGGCCGGGAAACGGAAGCGAAAGAATCTCCCTTTCCCTGAAAGAGAGGAGAGCAATGAGAATGAGATTATCATCATACTATTTCAAACGATCATGGTGACCAACAATGTATGGAGTGCATAGGGCTTTTGCATCACATAGACAAATATAAGGCAGTGAATAGCTAAGTAACTCATGTCAAAATCAATGCTCATTCTGCCTCAGGCGCTAGTTCAATCTTCAACTTCCTTCAATTATTCATGGAAGAGGACATTTGGTGAAATATTATAATGGCAGTAGTACGTTGAGGAGTCAGTCCTGTAAAGGATTATGTGTAGGATTTTAAGAAATGATTGATGGCTCAGGGGGAGATGGAGGAGAGTGACACAAAGGGATATTTAGGGAGCTGGAAAAAGTGAAGAAATATAGGTATATTGTTGAGTGTAAAGTTTATGCTATATACACAGCAGACACCCACGCCATTCATGCATAGGTATATTTAGTTGCATAGAAGTGTATCTGCAAACGTGTCAAGAAAGAGTCAGTCTATGATTTCACATAGGGAAACGGTGGCTTGCATGTTGTGAAACATTTAGTCGCCTGAACACATGCATACATATCAGAGCACTGTCTCAGTCGTCAAAAACAAGTCTTACTGCCATGACGCACAGTAAAAAAAATTGCCTTCATAAAAAATAAAAAAGCGGCGGCTCACACTTGAATTTATGAGATAACCTCACACCACATCGGTATGTCCTCTTTGTATATTTGCATGAGCAAACCTCAGCATATGCTGCTCAATTGAAATATCTGTAAATAGTGGACCAGCTTGGGATGTATTCAGAGACAATAGGTGCTAAAACAGAATATAACGTGATTTTATAGGCTGAGGAGGGAGCAGCATCTTAATCTTCCTTATTGTTCCTTCTACGTGAAGGACTTCTATGTGAGACTGAGAGGGACGAAAGAGAAAGTCATTTTAGACACAATGCTCTGTGTATTCTTGGGTTAGAGTAGTGTAAATTAAGTCTCTAGCCTAACGTTGATGACACCAGAAATGATCATTGTCATTTAATTGGTGAGCTGGATCAGAAGCTAGAGAAAAATCAGCACAGGACGAAACAAGTCAATCATCTTAATGGAATGACGTTGAGTTGGTGCTTTTTTTGTTAAAGAATTATGAACAACTTATGTTTGATCTGAGCTTGGTGCTGTGAGACAGATAAGACTGCTAATCAAAAATACTATCTGATTCATCGGTTTGAAGCTGATCCCAAACCAGGAAACCCAATTTATATTCCTAAGAGGCTGCACATACAGCAAAACTCTGTTTAGCGGGGCTGCCTAAAACATGTTCAAAAACTTCCAAAAGAAAAAATGTTTTGCAATCACACCACTGCAATAGTACAACTTTGACATTTTTTCCAATTAATCGGGCAGCTCTTGCATTTCACATTTCCGACAGCTTGATTTGAAAAATAATGAATGTTACAAAAAAGCTGTTTTCTAATTACTGCGTCTTGTGGATAAACATATGCCAAAAATCTTTTAATTAGCTCATAATTCAGTTGGCCATTCATGGTGTGTGCTAACAATGTATAAAAGCTGTATTTAATTGTTATATTGAAAAGGCTGAACCTTGCAGGAATAGGGTGCCCTTTGAGTGCTGTTACTGGGTTGAGAGTGAGTGTGAGTGTGAGTGTGAGTGCGTGTGCGTGCGATCACTCTCACTCCCTGTCTAAACCCTCTCATTCTTTCAAAGCAAAAACTCACTAGCGGCTTTACACAACCAACGGACGTACAGTGGCCCTTGTTGCTATGATACCAGAGAGTAATATTTACATTACATATTAATTCGGCCCTCAGATCCTCCTGTAGGGGAATGAAATGTCTTTCTGTAATGTGAGCATAATTCAGATGTCAGGGAGAAGTACAAAGAGAACAATAAACCTTCATCCTTTGGTAGAAGCGGGGCAAAGCAGCCACGTTCTTTTTGTTTCTGTCTTGTTTATGTGGAGTTAATGTGCTTCCTAACTCATTTGCATGCAGCGTTCTTCTACCTTAGGGAGTGTTTACCTGGCCTCCCAGTCCTCCTATTACTTACCAGCTTTAGAAAATAACATGGATCATTCGGTCGTGTTGCCACTTTGACCCATACTCAATTATAGTGAAAGAAAATTTAAGTATGATTGCAATTAGCCTGAGTTATAATTTTTTATGATAGTTTTCCTAATTAAACAACTGTCAGCAGAGTGTGACAGTAATCATGGGGAGTGAGAAATCAAAAAGTATACAACATCGTACGGTCCATTGCATAGACCTGTACCTTGTGGTTTCTTACAAGTTTAGGTTATGTAAAGTTCTGAAGACTGAGTTACATTTTATAGTGCAACTATCCAGTATATGAACTACAGTAACTCCAAAAATCCCTAAGTGCAATATTGATGCGTTTATTGCACAAAATGACGCTAAACAATAAACACTAAAAAACATTATATTGTGCAGCCCTATTTCCTACTGATGCCCAGTTCACTGTTGGATGCCGCCTCAGTGCCGTACTTTTTGCCTTGCAACAATACTAATATATATGAAAAGGTTGTGGCCAATACATTAAATATGCATTGTTTTAGTGTATGTGTGCGTTAACTTATGGATCTGTGGAAGTGGTCCTGCTCAGTTTCATGAAGGCAAAATGGGAGAATACAAAATGGTGGCAGAATGGATGGATAGTCAACGAGTGGAAAAGATGAGCAGCACCGGATGCACGGCTATTCATTCCCCAAAGGTAATTAAGATAATGCAACACCTGGATCATCTAAAAGGCAGCTGGTCCTATACATACTTTTGAGGTAAACTTCGGAACACCATGAGTTTTAGTGAGTTCAATTTACATCTGTAGCAGTTTGTACATCTGCAATGTTCTCTTAAATTATGCAGTTAATCATGATCTGTGACCTCTGTCCATCTGCTAGTTTAAAAATAATCCAATACTAAATGTCTAGAGTTAACTGAGGGAGGCTGTGATGAAATGGAGCAGAGCAATACCAACTCTCTCCGGTAATCCCTGCGATGGCAGAGGTTGCATGTAGGCAGAGGACGAGAGAGAGCCAGACCGTGTAAACATATCTGGACCTCACAAATCGGATATTCAGATAATTCTTTAATTCATAAAGAGGCCTGCTCCATCACACACACACACACACACACACACACACACACACACACACACACACACACACACACACACACACACACACACACACACACACACACACACACACACACACACACACACACACACACACACACACACACACACACACACACACACACACACACACACACACACACACACACAGCTTATACGTTCAGGCATGGTTTCGCAGGGGCCTGAGCATACCCAAAATCACACGTGCACACAAACACACACAGACAACACTTGCTTATATACTCAACACACGCATTCTCTCTCTTCCCACCAAACACCCCATGAGGAAATACAGCCTATTAGGGGTCTCATCCAATTACAGTCATCCAGAGGTGACCTATGGTCCTCCATGCTGCTGCTTCATTTGTCACAGACAAGAAATGGAGAAAGAGAGAGACAAAGAAGAGAGAGGAAGCATCAAGAACAAGTTGGAAAGCAGCGCAGGGGAATTGGCATTATACACTTATACAGCGACAGCTATTCGAAGAGTGCTCTCCAGCACTGCGGCAGTAGTTCATCAGGCCATCTTGGCAGGCTGTGAGCTATAATTGGGCCAGACCTCTGAGATGATGGCAGCCTAACACATCAGTGTCTGGTAAACGCTGGTGTCAACGTGCCAAAGGAGCTTTCTAGCAGGGAATTCCTATACTGCTGCAAGTAGAAAAGAATGCCCAAGGTGGAGGTCGCAACAAGTTATGTCTAGGTTTAAATATTATATTACAGAGACCAGATACTAAACACGTATCCATAATAGCATCTAGCAGGGTGTGCAACATTAATTCTACGGTCATCTCAGTAGAAAGGCACACATTTATGTGGATGTGGGAAAAGGTTACAAGTAATAGGTCACAACTGTCTGTTACATTACTATCATTCCTTTACTTCCTCCCTGCTCCTCCAATCTAATCCAACTTCTTTCTTCAACTGGAGAACATGCAGCACATACAGTATGAGAACAGAAACCCTTTTTAAAATGCAATATTTGTAACTCTGTATTTATAACATGGTACCAACAAGGCCAGGATTAGTGAATAAAAGCTTCCACCAAATGCCATATCTCATGCTATTTCTCCAGCCCGTTTGTCTTTACTCACGGTGGTCAGTTTTGGACGGCGTGGTGTGGTTGAGTCTCTCCAGGGAGTCACTGCTGCCTTCATCCAGGACGTAATCAAAGTTAAGGATGAACATCATGACCACGCCCTCCTCATTCTTCACAGGGATGATATGGGTGACACACAGGAAGTTTGAACCTAACCAGCAGATAACAACATCAAGGTTAGAAACAGGTGATGGTTTTATGTTGTATGTTTGATGGATTTATAGATAAGGATCACTTCCTGAACCCTGAAATTGTTTTTCATTTTATCAATCTAAAAATGAAAAAAATACCTAATTTAAAATTCTTAACTTAACTTTTTTCGGTGCAAAACAAAATACAAACAGAACAGCTTTTCAGATAAACAACGGTTTGACCCTGGAGCGTTCCATTTATGCTCTTTGACATTCAAACATCTTATTCCAGATAAAGCTGTGTGTGCGAAAAAAAAAGCCTGTCAGAGAAATGAGGGAGAAAGGTCAAGAGGTCCGCTGAGAGGAAATCTCCTTATAATTGGCCTTAATGCCTTACCCGGGATGACATTCAAAGTCATCACAAAACAACATGAAAAACAATGTGCACACACAATAATGTCATGCAGTCATGCATATGCATTTACGGTTCAAGGGAAAAGTTGGAGCTTTCCATAAAAAGATGGGAGGGGAAGCGTAAAGTGCGCCTAATTATGTATTCCGCGGTATGTACACAGTTGAGTGAACACAAAATCATTAAGCTTCACAGATTAAGCTGCCATTCAGTATTACAGTTACTGGAAGAAATTAAAGATAATATCTCCGACTCAGCGTTCACATTCCATTCCAACAGTTGTTAAACTCCTTGCTACATTACAAATATTGAAATCAGGATAATTTCAAAACAGTCTTAGCATCAGCAGTGGGATTATCGCAGTCTGCACTCAGCTATATCATAGCAAAGTACTGAAAGCTTTGCTACAGCGCAATTTAAAGTATAGTGAGTAAGCAATGAACTGCAGGTTTGGTAAATACTACGTAAGATGAAGTATCACAGCGTGTGCTTTCTGCGGGCTGGCCATGGCGCTGATTATAATACATTTGCGAATGTATGTACATCCGGCCCTTAGTTTCTAAATCCCAACAATTTGAGAGTTGCCGATGGCTTCGCAATGGGAGGTTATTTTAACGCAACTGTGCTTGAGGATTATGTCGCATGTCTAAATGTTTTTAATTTATAGAATAGACTTTGTTGTTGCACAAGCTTGTTTAAAACCGAATTTCCTGTGCCATGCCTGAATCTAAAAGTACTGAATACACAAACAACAGTTCTAACATACACTTGTGCACAGTCATCTCAGTCAATATAAAAGAGCATTCAAGAGGTTAACATAGATGGTGCACTCTGAACACCAAATCTCCTTTCCTAGCTTCAAATTAAATAGTATCATAAAAAAAAGAAAACATAGTTGTTGAGCTATCGTAGATTAGGCTAGCTTTAATAATACGTTTATGTGGTATCTCTGGTTGCCAGCAATGGCAGGATGACATAAACAAAATCTATGACCAGCACTACTGGTGTAGAAAATTAAATGTACTGTATATGAAGTTTATAAATAATGGACATGGACATCTCTGGAAGATGCTCTCCCTCACATTAGGCTCTTAGTCCTGCTGTCACCAAGAGGCTATTTATGGCTCACCCAGCAGGCACCCAGCCTACAGCATTTCTTTCTGGGGGAACACAGAGACACAGACACACACACACACACACACACACAAGTACACACATCTGAAATTCTGACACTACTCACAAATGTGTGTGTGCTTGCAAACATAAAAGCCTTTGCACACTCACACACGGACCTACACAGGCAAAAATTATTGCCAAATACCAGTCTGCATTCATTTTCTTGTAGTGCCTTGTACAAAATCCTATTGTGCAGCAATAAAACAAACCGACTGCGTCAATAGACTGGGGTTTGATTTATGTATTGGGGAGCCCCGATTCTGCAGGGCTTAGCAGTAACCTGCCCTCAATAGTACATCAGTGTCACGGTGAGTGGATGGAGCCATTAATTTCAGTCAGAGGGAGTGAGGGGGTGGCAAGCAGTATCACACCTCCTCTGCTTTCAGTGACAATATGCAAAAGAAGCCCCTAGTCCAAATGCAGGTGTCTGGGTACTGTAGCTCCATGTAAAGGGAATACATACTATGACAAAGACAGGGTACAGGACCTTGTGAGTCAGTAGAAGGTACAGAACAGAAAAAGCGCTCTAATAGTGACAAATGACATGATTTACCTCCAACTTACAATTTAAAATTCTTGTATTTCACCACAACAGACGTGAGTAATAAAAATGTCCTTAACTTTTATGTAGCCCCTCACCTAAAGACAATTTGTTGATAGTCAAGTAAACACGTGTCTGCTTTGTACGACAATGATGAGATTCCTGTTAAGCAAAATCCGGAAAAAAATTATTGACTTTGTTTTCAAATTAAAATAATGATCAAATCAGTCTCCATGTGAACAAGTGAGCGCTGTAGGAAAAAAAACAAAATCCCTATTCCAAGTTGGAAATTAGTCTCATTTGTCTCCAGCACAAAGCAACTTCAAGAGGTTTCTTAAATGAAATGAGATCTTTATTCTGCTGAAGACATCTGCCAGTTTATGGAAAACTCTTACAAAGTAAGACAACATTTTTGTTTAAAATGGGCAAATTAAACAGTATATTTAATATGTATGCACCATCATACAGCAGCATCAGGGGCAATTACCATCCTAACAAAGCATGGAGATAAAGTATGGACCCAGATAAAGCTTTAGCTAGAGAGGATATATTCATACACTGCAAAATGGGAAGTCTAAAAACACTAAATCTGACGGAAAAGGTACTCAAGTAAATCAACTCAAGTAAAATTATCTGTCCATGCTGCAAGATAATTTCACTTGATAAACTGCTTAATTTGAGATTATAATGTAAAACCCTTAAAATAAGAAATTCACTCTTAAAACAAGATAAATTATGTAAAACTTCAAAATAAATAAAATAAGTTTTTTAACTTGGTAAGAACCAAATAATTTGCAGTGTAAGGATCGAATGTCTCCCCTGTGGAGGAATTTAACAACACAAGTGCAAAACAAATAACTAGTGAACTTGCATACAAATTAGCATGCACATCTACAAATACACACATGGGCTGAAACATGGGTCTAATACAAGCGCATTAGTTCATACACACACACTAGTGGTGCTTAGTGTAACCTCTGCATGTTGCAGGAGGGGATGTAACTCCAGCTTCGTAAAGCAATCTACGTGAGTATGCATGGAAGCATGCACTAAAAATAAGCAGCTTGGAAAATATAGGCATTTATAATTTATAGGAGAAGTATTATGTTCTAGAAAACATAATGGTTGGACTTGTTTAGGCAATATAAGAATGAGGAGGCTCGGTAGTTATGAGCATATGTGTTGAGAAGAAGACAATGAGAAACAGACAGCGATGGTAACATATACAGTATATGAAAAAGTTATTCTCAAAATTGGATGAACTAATCTAAAATGTGTAGATACAACAGCCCGATTGATATATCAGCAGGCCAGTATTATCGGCCGATATTTGGCATTTTCTCAATCTATGTTTTTCTTTTTACATGGTCATTCATCAGAATTTATGATGACTAATAAATGACTAATAAATGAATATTTAAAACATAAAAAAACGACGATCAACCATATGATCGTTGGCGATGCTTATGTTGTCCACCAGAGGACGCTCTACAACGTCCCTGTTGTCAAATGTCATATCTTAAGTTTGTATTTTTCTAAATTTTATTTATCAGAACTTTAATATATTTTGATGTTCCTCTGTTCTGACAATAAAAAATATGTTATTTTTGTGATAACTCCTAAATATCTACAAATAACTAATGTTAGGGAAATCTGTTTGTAACTCGTTTCTGGATTTAAAAAAGAATATATATATATATATATATATATATATATATATATATATATATATATATACA